>NC_062234.1:14512031-14812500 GCF_905475465.1 Pieris napi
TCTAATAACGATCGGTTCGCCAAAGAACGCTGGCACTGATTCGTCCATCAGCGCATGCGTTTTGATGAAGTTCAACGTTTGATCCGGCAACTGCCTGGAGTCGTTGTGACAGGTGCCTGGTCTGGGCTCTGGTACCTGAAAGAACACATCAATTTATTACGAAGAGGTATTTAATTTTAGTTATCTCTAACTTCTCGGTTATTTAACCCACTAAACCTACTAACTTGATAGAACCTATTGATTTGTCGAGATTCGAAACCCCGAATAGGGAATCTACGACATCAACTCTCTCACGGAGGCGGTCGCTATATATTTAGATATTTAATTTAATAATAATTTATTAAAGTACCAAGAAGGCACCCGAATAGATAAAAATAAATTAATCATTATTTTATTTTTCAGTACATGGTATATTTCGTGTTTTCGGCTAAAACTGTTTAAAACTCAGTCATAATTAATTACCTTAGCACTATTAACAGGCAACCAATTGGAGTTGATAGCACTCTGTTCCTTGAAGGTTCCTTCGAAGGTATCAGCTATGTCCTGCATACTGAAAGCGCACACCGCACTACCGGATATGCTGTTGGGCGGTGTCGTGAATGTACCGTAAATCAACTGTGCGTTCAGACCACCGTAAACACCTTCTATCAGTTCTGTCGTGGATTCTGAAATAAAATTAAAATATATAATTATACATACATATATATATATATATTTATTTGATTAAAGTAATCATAAAAAGTTGTACAACCCTATTAATATTTAGATATGATTTTTACGCAAAACCAAGGGATGCTAGTATAATAATAAAAACCTCGCAGACTTACGAATCTCGTTAAAATAGAAGGGGAAGTCGCCAGCGACGGAACAATTGAGTCGCGACTTGAGGAAGGAAGTCCAGCGTTGCTTGAAGCGGTGTGGGCCCCCTCGGTCGTCGCGGCACACGCGCGCAACGCGGGAAAACACGGACTGCAATTGTTTGGAGGCTCTTTATTTAAGGGAAATAGATGGAAATACGCTACGTTTCACTGGAGACTGACGGAGCTTCCAAATCAAAGACAATATTCGGCTAAATGTCAGCGTTCCTTTCTAAGTCAACACTCAACAGCAGCTCACTACTTTAATGATTACTGCCGTTTCTTAGTTTTAAATAGTTAAGAACGTACAATGTCGCGAATTTATTAAAATCAATAAATAATAACGCAATAGTTATTTATTTATGTTTCACTGTAAAAGAAATTCGAAAGAACATAGAACACTGTTAACTATATCGTACGTAATTAATTTATTTACTAGTTACATTCAAAATAATTAAGCCAGTCTCCGCAAAGCCACATTTATGACAAATAACAGCCGAAATAATACATAGATTACCTTTCCACAGTTGATATATTCCACCGCTGTTTCCCGAAAGAAAAAGTACACGAAGTTGCCATGTACTAACGAATTCACGAAATCGGGGGCTGAAATTCAAGTTAACGTAATTAGTCTTAGGACACCATACTAATGCCCTGCGTACACATATGATTAAGGCTGTAACCCTATCGTCTGTGTCGATAATTTAAATGCCAGACTAATCCGATTTATCGATTTGTCGCGTCAAATGTCACTGTGACAGTTGCGAAAGCCGGTTTGATGTGGAATGAGGCTGGATTTTGAATATTTCAAAAAATTTATGTTATACATTCATAAAAAGCTGTAAAACTAATTATATAAATGATTGTCTTAACACGAAGAAAAGCGTTTAAAAATGAAGTCTGTTGATGTATTGACGCCAATCCTAAGTTTATATAGTAAAGGTTTATACGAAATTATTCTGGTATTAATTTGGTCCAAAACATAATTAGTGAGAAAATTTTTAACACAATATTTAATTTATACTACAACGCTGAAAATATTTCTACTCCAGTGTCATTATTATTTGAGCATATTTAGTTAGACGTTCGATTTTCACTGAAACCAACATTGGTTTAATGAATAGAAATTATATTATTTTCGTAACCAATGAATCGGGGATAATAGATGCGCAGTGTTGACCATTTCATTAAAATCAATATATTTGCGTATTTCATACCGTATGTATGCAAATTCTGTTTCGACATTTTAACGAGCTACTATTTACATGTTCGCGTGTTCTGAAATAATTATTGAATATTTTTTCACTCAACACCCGAGGAATTGGTTTTGTTTTCACTGCTCTGTTTTTGAATACTTTTCTACTAAAGATACCTTATTTTTAGTAGAAAAGTATTGATGAATTAACACAATCAACTAGATTTTCAGACCGCCAGAATCTAATGTGGAATGGACAGACATTTCTGTATCTGTTTCATTCATTCCTTTGATTAAGTAGGTAGCTGGAGCATGTGCGTTCTAAGACATGCCTCACGATATTTATTTTATCTTACATAACAAAGAAAAAAGAACCACAAAAACAGCGAAAGTTCAAAATGTATTCCTTAATAAAAATAAGTTTTGGTGAACGCTTTGTGTACAGTTACTTTGCAAAGGATAGGTATACATTTATGACCATTAATTCCTCCTCCTCAGGATTTTTTTTATTATCTTAAATATAAAATATACTAGATAATTTAATTTGAGGTTCAGCGTTTAATGTAATTTAAACGTGTATTGGGGACCTTCTTATGAGGGAAGATGGATGGCAGCCCTGCAGGTCGAAGATAGTTGCAAATTCCGATGATTGGATCTATTGTTATTCTATACATGGATGAGTTGATCATGTGTTTCTATTTACCAGTGTAGTCTTTGACCAACACCTCTAACAAAGTTGCCACGTGGGTATGTGTTCGATATGAAGTTTGACATATTTCTGTGTTTAAAACGACAATGTGACTCATGGTATGATTTGGAAAACCAGCCGTAATATGTGTAACGAAAACGTTTAACTTACAAAGGTTTCAGGATCATATTTACCGTTTAATGTCATAGAGTCGTAAGGCTCAGTCTGAAGGGGTTCGCGGTATATTATGGGCTCCATGCCACTAAAATCTGCCACAGTGCCTGAATACAGCTCCGCATCTGAAAATATTTAAAATGAGTTTAGTATAAACGAAGGTATTGAATCCAATTCCAGCGACACTATAACGTGATCACTATACTGCTATATAATGCAGTATTTAAATAGATTTATATTTATAATAATATAAATGTTATTCCTTAACGCAAGAACTATAAAGTAGTATGGAAATATAATTGTATTTAAACTATAAAAGCATATGTACTCAATTCATTCATTTGAATAAGTCTCTGGGAATCAATAGCTTTATTTTTAATGCGCATTGAATTTCAAGTTATTTAAATAAAAAACGTACAATGAAAAGAAGTGAGATTTCAAAGAGCTCATAAGTTGTGTGTGTGTAGTTGTGTGCATTCTGAGCGTATTTATTTTTAAGATACCAGAAGAGTTGTTCTCGAAGGTTTTAGATTGTTTTTGTTTTGTTTAGAAAGTTTTGAACCTAAAAAATCAGTAATCGAATGAAGAAAATCGGCGATACAGTTGAAACAACAGAAAAAAGAAGGAGTTACGTGACCGGCGTTTAGCTCTGAAGCAATTAGATAATATACTGTGCGCTATTTAAAGCCTTACTGGGAATTTACAAGCTAGTAACCACGTTATGTAAAGCTGGTGGGAATTTACTTGTATATTATATATACGTAAATATTTAAAATAATTCTCTATTTTTATTCTGTGACCTTCATATGGGGTTTGTATTTATTTATAAGTTTATTTTGTTTTTAATACCAATAACCTATTTAATAATACGATAGGTGGTATTCATTAACAATTCCACTTCCCGAAATTGTCCTTTTTGAAACTAGTCTCTGTGTGAAAAAGAGTCCTCTATATAATATCCCTTTTATCTTAAGATTATTTAAGACTTACTTAGGAAAACCACATTTCATCAATAATTTAATTTTCTAAAGCGTTTAGACGTTTATCAAGTTCAATCTAATAGTCACGGTTTTTAGATACATTAGCATTTAAAGCTACTTCCATACAACGTAAAGTAACAATAGGTTCTTATTTCAAAAATTGCTTTTCCCCAAAACGAGTTCATTTTATCACAGGAATGGCAGAAAAATTGTGTTTCGTCAATCGTCTGCTTTCTACGTTACGGCCTACAGCAGATGGTGCTGAAATGTATTCATACGTTCCATTCAATTGTGAGCCGTATTGTGTTGCCGTAAATATCAAAATACTGCGCTTATATTTGATTCATTGCTAGCCATATTGAGGCGAGCGTACCCTGCAATGTACCGCATTGCAGTGTTCAACGAAGCTTTGCAGTAATAGCTACCCAATATTTCGGAATTAGAGGTGTAATCTTAATAGATGTTCGTTCTTGTATTAACCCAGACTTTATCTCTAGATAATAGTATTGTTAGTTTATATTTCTTTAGAGTTCGGGATATTACAAGTTAACCTTTGTGCATAAATTGTATTAAGTGTAATACTTAGTGGTTTTGAAAAGAGCATTCGGAACATCGAAACAGATTTATATATTTTTAATAAATATATATAAATTTTAGTCAAAAAACGAGTATCTTGACTTGGTAAATGCAGATTTTTAATTATATATAAATAAATAAGTTATAGACAAAAATGTACTAAACCTAAATGCACTTTAATATAGACACCGGCTACGTTATACGATACACGCTTGAGTGTGAGTCGATGTCGAAGTGCATTACAATAATGTCGATAACTTAAGTGGCATTCCCAATGCACAATGTACTATGTAACATGATATGATGATACTTTACATATTCGAACCTCACACCTTACCCTGGGTTTACAAAGGTGCAAGTTGAGTTTACAACCAAGTAGAGATGACTCAATCGTATGACCTTTTGCGTATAGGTTTATTTTGATATGGTTTTCTTTCAACTGTTTATACATGTGTTTGTTACTAAATGGTTTTAGTGGCTTACATAAAATAAGCTGACAATATAAACGAGCCAAGTCCCGTTTCTATGAAAAATCCAAAAATATTGAAAGAAACTTGTGTTTTTTATACGCAATTCAATAAAGCAGAATTGATTTGACTTGTATAACTTTTTTCATGAAACTCCATTGTCTAGAATTCTACTCTGCGTATCATAACTGACATGTTTACAATGTATGTAAACCTTTTGTTTAGCAAATATCTATGTCAGAAAATTCCTACTATTTGTAATTTTTTCCGCAATATTTATAATCGATCATCAAAAATTTCTTTGATGATCTAATAAGACTAGAACTAAATTATTACCTCGTATAACACTTACTCACCCATTGAATACCCGTTGCATCATGGTTTTTAAAGATACACCTACCTCAATAAAGCTTTGTCTACTTTCTTAGCAAAATAGCTTCTGCAGTGTCTCTTAAAACACTTTATGCCCCTCCATTATCTAATACTAAGTTCATCTCAAAACCTAGTGTTACCGAACAAATTATTGCCCTATGTATCGAGTTACATACCACTAAGAACGGCCGGTTCCCGTGAGGGCCTCTCGCCTTAATTGGACCGATCAATAGTGGATAACTAACCATAGCTGTGGTAATGGACGTCTGCTTCCACTGTATTAATGTTTTAATATTACATTGGATTACCTCCTGTGATTCGTATTGAATAAGGATATTAATTGGATCGTGGTTTGATGTTTTTATGAGGTTATAGCAATTGTGTGGGGAATGGGGTTTATGTTTAGTTAATGCGACGTTGTCAGAAATCTAAATGAAGAGTGTATGTTGTTGTAACACATTTAATTCGCATTGCATACTATAAAAGAAATTATAAAGAGAAAATAAATATTGTGATTTTTCTTTGACGGTTTACGTAACATAATATTTTATATAAGCGATCTTTCGTTGATTTTCACGTGATAAATGGTTGTAGAATTTGCTGGGGGATGAGCTAACGCAAAGAAAATTGGACTAAGGGACAAAGGAATAATTGATGATGTACAGTTGCGTTGCATAAAGTGTTTAGAATGGGGAGTGTTCAAGAACGTTTGCCTATCGTCGAATGTACATTCAAATTAGCAAGTGTCGAATTTTCAGTGTACAGCTATTGGCATGTATTGCCGCAGATGGTCTGTAGATCATACGGCATACGTTCCAAAAAAAAAAAATCTAACCGGACAAAATATATTATATTTTTACCAAATCAATTTTCATCATTGATAATATAATAAATACAAACAAATACCGTTATGTCGTATGAAGAAATAAGACATTAAACCTCGTCCTACATAGGTGGTGAATATAGGTGGTAAATTGTTTGTTTGTTAAGGATAATTTCTATTCACAGTCAACCATGGAAGGAATGAAGTGAATATTAAAGAATTTGGTTAGAAGTTACTTCCCTTCGAGACTTATTTATCTTATAAGTATTAATTGATGAACACGGAATGTCAATTGTCATTTGTTGTTTTAAGTTAAAAATAATAATTATACTAATACATTTTTAAACTTTAAATTTAAGATTTCGTTTCGTTTCGACAAGTTTCTGTATAGGTTATGGTTTTTTAAGATTTGTTTTTAATGTGTGCTAATAAAAACCAATTTCATACTAATTAAGTAACACGGCGTAGTACATGAAAATCTTTAAAAAATTAAGCCTGGGCTTCTCGAAGTTTCATTGTCTCGGCACGTATAATGTATGAAGGTACACAATAGTATACCACCCTCCTGGGGTTCTTTCAACTCAACAAAGAGTGGCCATTGTGCGCTATCAGACTGTGAAAGTGGGTTCAATCGATGAAAAAGATTTCCATTTTTCCTAATTTCCTCACAACTGGCACATGTGTTGGAGTTTAAAAGCTATTTTTGCTTTTATTGAACGGAATAATCGACCTCAATCAAATTCTTAGATTTCGAGTTTCATTCATAGAAATTTGTTTTATAGTTTTTTTTAAATACTGTAGAAAAAGCATTATTTATGTAAGATTTATGTTATTGATGCAAAACAGAATAGAATATATATCAAAACTGTAAGCTAAAACTTCCGTAGAATTTCAGTATACACGTTGAAGATCCTTGATCCGGATCCTTGTATAATATATCAACATTATCTAAATATATATAACAAAGTCGTGTTAGTTACACCACTTGTAACTCAAGATTGGCTGGTAGTTATCTCTTTTTTGGTGGATTCTTCGCCGTTCCGAATAGCAGAATAAGTAATAAAATATCGGATAAGTTATCGAATAACAATAAATAAATAAATTAATTTTACGAATGCAAACAGCATGTGGTGCCATCTGTTGACAAAACTATCATTTAGCATTTTTTTAGCGTACATGTGTGTGTGTCAAGAAATTCCGATCTTGAGGTGAATGAGGAGATGCAGATTTTAGATTACCTCGAATAAAACATTAGCAAAAAAGTTGTATTAATGTTATTGGTAAAAACCTAAATTAAGTTTAACTAAAGTTAACACCATAATATTATTAGACTGTTAGGCGCAAACATACACTCGGCGTCAAAAAAATCGCACTTTTCTTAAAATTCGTGTCAAGCGATTATAACTTCTAAGATACTTCCTGTACCCTATCATTATTAGTATCATTTAAAAGCTCAATTAATAAGCTTTCAAAAAAATTATCGTTTGTTAACGGAAAATCAAAAACCACAAATCGCAAGTACTTTGATTAAAAAGTGGCGATGTACGCGTTTGGAGGCTCACTAATTGTACCACCCTGGATGCGTATAAAACGAGGGGGTAAAAGTCAATTATGGGTTATTCGCTATCCAGATGTCACAGAGGTCACTCCTGAAGAGCTTCGACAAGAAAAAAACCCAGTGAAAATGGATACCATGGCAAAACAGCAGCTCAAGTGGTGGCCCTACTGCAAATCGGACTATGGCAGGTTGAAGTTGCTCGGCAACTGAAAATCAGCCGAGTTCCAAGAGACTGGAGGTTACATCAGGAGACATGGATCCGAGAGACGTCGCTGCACTACCGTCAGAGGTGATCGCTTCATTGTGTCGACGTCTTTTCGGAACCGCTTCTCCAACGCTGTGGAGCTGCAGCAGCGGCTTTGAGCTACTCGAAGGACAGCTCACAGCGTCTCCACTATCAGAAGAAGGCTGTGAGAGAAGAATTTGCTGCCCCAGAGAGCTGCTACAGGCCCCCAATTGACTGCCATCCACCGGACGAAAAGGAAGCGATTTTACGAAACGCACGTGCCGTGGACATTCGACCAGTGGAGGAATGTCCTGAACTCCGACGAAACCCGAGTGTGCCTATACACCAACAACATGCGTAAGAGAGTCTACAGGCGACCAGAGAAGCGTTTCACACCAGCCTGCACCATGGAAATCGTCGGGTATAGAGGAGGATCCTGCATGCTCTAGGGCGGCATTTCTATCGACGTCAAGACAGACCTCGTGTGCGTCTCCAGAGCTGGAGATGGTCGCGGCCAGGGGTCTCTGACTGCCCACCGGTATATCACCGAGGTTTTGGAGGAGGATGTGGTCCCATGTGCAGGTTTTGTCGGCGCCAACTTCGAGTTCATGCACGACAACGCCCGGTGCCACACAGCCTTGATTGTCAAGGACTACCTACGTCGAGTTGGCATCAAGGTTATGGACTGGCCAGCAAGAAGCCCCGACCTCATTCCTATCGAGCACCTCTGGGACGAGCTGAAATGGCAAGTTCGGGCCCGTAATCCAGCTCCTGCCACTCTCGATGAGCTTCGAGATGCCGTCATCGAGGCGTGGGACAACATTCCCCAGGAACACGTCGTGACGCTCAGCAGGTCCATGACTGACCGCTTGGAAGCTGGTCGGAGGGCTAGAGGAGGCAACACTAGGTTTTAAGACTAATTTTTAAGGATTGTCATTGTTTATTTTTAATTTTTGTTTTGTTCATTTTATTTGCAATTTTGATCAGAATACACATTGTTTCACATTTTCCCAGAATTTTCTTTTTTTATGGGGGTTGCGGCCAAAATCCTACCGTTTTCAAATAAGGGATTTCATTCGCTTTCAAATGATACTAACAATGAAAGGGTACAGGAAGGATCTTCGGAGTTATAATCGCTTTACACGAATTTTAGGAAAGGTGCGATTTTTTTGACGCCGAGTGTATTATTTGCAGTGATCAATTTAGATTTTATTTAGTTAATATATATGGCTCAGTGTTTGATGGTGAATTAAAATATCTCGAATTAAGTTTATACCACCTACATAATGACAAAAGCTATTCGGTTAATAAATTCTCAGCTCAATCTAGTTGTTCTAAATGGAGGAATCGTTTAAAAGCGTTTAGCTGCAACCTACATCCCGAAAGAATTGATGAAAAGTGAGAACATAAAAGTTATCTACCATACATTTCAGTTTCTAAACGGCCCGTAATGAAAGCTGAATGTGCATAAGATTGAATAGTGAATGTGAATCGCCTTACGTCAACGTTAATCATGCTGACCTGTTTGTTTTTGCCCATTCATTCCCGGCTTATTCGCTCGGAATGGGTCTGAATGGTTACGTATGTCCCGAAACGAGACAAATCGTAAAATGAATGATTTTGACACTCATTATACTAGTGTTAAATTAAATATCTTTCTTAATGGGTATGTATTTTTTGGATAATTTTACCTAAATGTCTTTATACCTATCCCTATTAAGCAAATAGTTACAATACCTGCATATACAGCGGTAGAGTTGTGTTCAGGGTCATAGGGGCAGACTGCCTGCCCCGATTTTTCTTTTTCCATGTGATAGTTGTCTCTTTGGACGCCATACTCCCGGCATACGGGCTTGAAACTGTTGGTCCCACAGATGAGTAGCCTCCCCGATCCCAGGGACACTAGCACTCGAATATAATTCTGACAACTTTCCTGAAAATAATAGGTAATTTCTGGTTATTTATCTCTACATTAAAAAAACAATAATAATTAATTTCTATTTATGTTTAAAGTATTTATTCCAAGGTCTAATTTTTCATGGCTGTAATATACGTATTGACGAAACTTTTTACTATTCCAAAGTCACGAAAAGTACAAATGTCCAAGATATATACTCGTAAGTTTTATTTGATGAATAAACTTCTAAATAGATAAACCGACATGAAAAATAAAGAATAAAAAATATATATTAAGACACGTACATAGTAAACAACGTTATTTATGTATAAGCGAAAATGAATTAAAGGAATCTGTCACCACCCAAAGAGCGGAGGAAATGTGTTTTCCTAGCTCATGTCACTAGCAATTTGAGTTGTTTTTGCCAGAAGTCACAAGTGTCGGCAAATCGCTGTGCGCCTTGTTACTTCCCCGAATGTGTGGAGATAATATTCGGAATTTTCCGCTTCTCATATTAGGCTAATGTGGATGAGCAAGATACGTTACTCTCATTTTTACATTGTTTTTCTTTTAACTTTGTCATAACATTAAAGATTATCTTATAAATGTTTTTAAAGCTAGGTAATTCCATTATTTCATGAATGTTATTCATTTTGTTATGTTATTAGTATTGTACGGTCATCAGTTTGTACGGTTTTAAGTGTCAATCTTTAATTGCATTGGACGACGCAGTCGATTTTAATAATATTTTTCAGTCGTAACAGTACTATATGGATTTATTGCACAGAGCAGTCTATAGCATTGTCTATGACATATCGCATACAATGACAGATTACATTAGCATGCACAGAGTCGGTCACGCGACTCAATCCGGATTTAGTTCAGCCCGCTTGATTGGATCGTATGTTGATTCGATCCGATTGCCGTCCGACTGAGAATTTAACGCGTATCCGATTTAGTTCAATTCAAAGAATTAGCTGTATGAAATTTCCTTCAAAAAAATAATCCTAAGTTCTATCATCAAATATGATTTGAATGAATCTTTAGTTCATTATGTTTAGGTCTCGAACGTGTAAAATAAAAATAATACTTATTTGACGCGAAGATTTTATTTAGAAGTGTAGTACTCGCGTAAACTTAATACAATATAAAATACGTAATATATTTGTTGTTGGTTAAAAACAACAACATAACAGCAATAATACAAATATAAACTATTACATTATATTCATGATTATCCAATAGTAATATGATACCTATGCGCTTATTATAATGGCTCAGATTATCGCATCAGTGCTGACACCTTTCACACTAATCCATTACAATGAAGACGGTATATTAAATTGAGATAATAGAGATTTTGACGGCTTGCGGCTTCTGGAGAACAATGCCGCTGTCGGTAACATTATATACGGTTATATTGACTTAAATCGTAACATAGTCACTGTTTACCGAAATGTTTGATTAAGACTATTACAAGAAGTAGTTGAAGTTGTTTTATTATAGTCATTAGCAGTATTTTACAATTGTATTCTAACCTGAATTAAATTTATGATAAAATTCTATTTGTAACGTAACTATAATGTAACAGGCCTTTTGAAATTAATTAATAGCTACATCAAGCTCCTGGTGTTCTTGTTCTGTTTCCATTTATCGACTGACAATACAATTTTGTATGTAAAATCATGTATAACACTATGAAACTAAGACGTAATAAAAACATTAGCTAACGCCTCTATCAACATTCTCTTTACTACATAAATTGGATAAGGATTAGATCATAATATTTAGAAGCCTTTGCCAAGACTCAACTAGGTCATAGTAATAAAATGATTATATTGGCTTCAGATACTAACCGACATTAAAGGCAATATTGATCGTATATAACCATTAAGATGCTTTGCTTTTGTCCGAGAGGCATCAAATAGCCTATAAACTGTGGTCTGAACGACCCTTGTCTGTGTTATAAATCACTTAATAATAATTTATTAAAACGAGCCGCCCATTTCAAGAAGTAGTACATATACAGCTTCAAGAAAATTGTTTAAGGCTCTCAACAAGTTTGTATTTATCGTAATAAAAATATAATTTTGAATTCTTGAATAGCTTGAACAAAAATGATATAACTCGACTCTAGAAATTGATTGGCCTTCCTGTAGAACATTTGGAAATTCAAGCTTGAGTGGCGTCCTTGCTTTAAACAGCCGTCAGACGTGACTATCCTTCTGTTTCGGTTGATTTACTTGGCTCTAGTGTCACAAATGATAGATGTAAATCAGCATACAAAAAGTCCTACGAAGGGTCTACGGCGTAGACTCTACGCAGTGGCTACGCGTCTTCTATGTTGTGCATACGAGTTTATACCAGTTCTTCCCTTCCGTTCTACACCCTCGATTTGAGAACTGGCAGTAAATGTAAAAGTTGAAGCATTTCATATATATTTATTTTTTGATGTTCATAATTATGTGTACATTTTGTTACTTATATGAATAAATGATTTTGAATTTGAAGCTCTTTTTTGGTAAGTACTGAATCAGAATAACAGAATAATTATGATCGGAATGACTAAAGGAAATAAAAGTTCACATAACATTCAAATAAGATCATATTAACAACCTGTGTAAAGTTAAATGTGTCGAAATAATTGTTCATAAATTATTTACGTAACTTTTGTCCCGTATAGAATAATTCACAAATAACTAAAGGAAAATTTCCATTTCCACATTTCTGTAATTACGTAGAGACTGCTCATTATCTCGAAGTAAAATAACATCACAATACGTCTTTGAAAGGACAATTTCCCTTCTATTCAGGTAATTAGTGAAACTGTGGGACATGTCTTTCTTTTATAATAACAAAATTATAAAACAACTTAAGATATTATGACGAACATTAGTTTATTGGCGTTATAAGATCTACTTTGAGAACATTATCTTTCTTATACAAACAAATAATTCACACAGGAGATTCTCCTTACCTCATCCTTCCCCTTGACGACACACATTTGGACGTCACTTTCTGATGAATACCACACGAGTCGTCTTTGCTCTGTGAGGTCAGTCAAACTCAGGTTATACACCACGTTCCTGAAATAAAAACAATTATGAATTAAAGCGAAAGACTCGTAGTAACACGTCCTTCTTGTGAAGGGGTTTTTTTTTGGACAGTCTGTTTTTCCTACAGTCCTATGAGCGTATACCTACGTCTTTAATAAAAATTATCAAGAAAACAGATAATCGTGTTTCCAAAAATAAAAAAGAATAGAATTACTAAAAGAGGTCGCTCTCGAAATTGCGCATTCCCAGAAATGTTTGTCGTGCTTTTCGAGCAACTTCAAATCGATTTCTATACAACTTTGAACATTCTGGAAAACTTGTCCACTTGTAATTGTAGTTCCAGTATTAGGGTGGCCGTCCGATAATAAGTAGCTAATTAGTTATGCCACTTACTTATATTTCATTTATGCCGGATATAGTGATTTGCCTGTGTTTAGGTGTTGTTACCAATAAGGTTATACAATTTTCTGTAATTATTTTGTTATATTTTATTCCATTCATATATAATAGTTTGTAGAACAAAAAAGTATCATCTATTAAGGACAATTTATCCTTTTCAAAAAAGTGATAGAAAGAAGAGTTCGAGAACGTTGATTTCATCAAATAAACAATCAATCGTTATTTTAGACCATTTTTTATTTGAACTAAAAAAAAACACTGTCGCGGTTGACCAATATCTAAAGTCGAAATCAATACGAAACGTGACAATAATTTTCCGGTAATTAAGAAGGATAAGGAAAATGTTTACCAATATTTCCGGGGGCACTTTTAATTAGCTAATTTCACTGATACCAATGAAAATAGGAAAACAGGAAAAGAAAAAAATAATAATATACAAAATAAAAAGGGATGTATAGTTAAAAGAGAAAGTGCACTAGCCCCCACGCAAGGATTCCTTGTGTCGTGGGCAGCTAGTCTCTTCCATTTGACATATTAACTATTTTAGATACTTGACGTAATAAATTTTACATAACACAATTTTATAATTAAACTACTGTTGCACAAGAAGAATACTTCCGGTTTCAGCATAGGACAGGTTTAGAAGATGTTGCTTAACATTGTTAGTGAATGTATAAAGTTTTGAATCGATATGGCGATATTTAATTTCAGTAACAATCAAGAAAAATCGTTATAAAACTTAAAAATGTAATTGTTTTACGAGGGAAGTTTTTTACGGCTTCAAAACGTGTCTGTGACATAATTGGAAGGACCTTTGGAGGGAATTGCCCCTTAATTAAGATATTAATGACATAATTTCACGAGGAAGTTACGCTGTAAACTTTGACAGTTATAATTCCAGTACATATTAGGTGATATTTCTCGCGACTTTGTACAACATAGCAGGTTTTATTTTTTAAACTTTTGCATCGAAACATATTTAAATAATAATAGTCCATAGTAAACGGTTCCAGCTATTTTAATGAAAATTGTATTTAGTTAAGAATAAACTTGATAATATTTCAAGAGATGATAGTAATGTTTATGGTTAGTATATTATTAATTTTAATACAGACATTGAAATTGATAGCATTCAACTCAGACCTTACTTGAAATAGGAGTTTTATGTTTTAATAGCGTCATCTTTCAAGATATTAATTTTACGATTCATTTTCGCAGACAAGACAATGGACAAACTTTTTAGGGGTGTCTTATGTAAATGCAACTTTATAACGCAATAATTCAATTGTTAGACAATTTGTGCGCGTTAATTATTTTAAAATGAGCATGTTTTAGGAGAAGTAAGTTAGAGTTTCTTTGTACCTTGTTCTCAATCGAGATGAGCTTACTATGACCCATTCATACTATGGTCATGCGTCGATAATCAAAAATTTGGCTAGGTTTTCGTTTATTTACATTTAATGTTGACAACAAATGAGAATGATCAATGAAAGAGACACGAAAGTTTGTTAGCCTTATTGGGGCGATAAAGAACGTTATAACAATAAATATTTACCAAACTCTCCTAGAATTACTTAATACAAGTTACATTGTTATCTATGTTTCAGAATAATGCATACGACCAAGGGTCTCATACAATACTATAATTTGACGTGGATAGGGGAGCCAATTTGCGGATTTCGGGACCCTTACCATACTTGATACGAACGTTTTTTTGTAAGCTAACGAAGTAGGATGAGCCAATCACCACTAATGCAACAACTGACGTTTAATAATCTTGTTTATTATACTCGGGTTTATTTGGTTATAATAAAGCCACGATTCAATACAACCACACCGCATTTTAAGAGAGGTTGATTTACAAACCTTTTTATGTGTCTGTAAAATTTAAAAAATATAAAATTGGAAAATTATCTTAAGATTTAATTTTCAGGAGCAAAAGTCTATACGCTTCCTTTCAAAATAAGTAAAACGTATTTCACTTGAAAAAAAAAACTACTTTTGTAACAAGTAATTAAATAAGACATGCATATTGTTTTGACTTCACATTAAAAGATCACAGGACGTTTCATTTTACGAATGGGCTTTAAAAATGTTACTTTGTTTACGAGTTCCATTGTCCGAGCCTCACGATATAGAGGAACGTGAAATACCTTGGGATTACACGGTCTCCATAAACCAATGCTGTAAAACGAGCAGAACAGGGGAGACAACAATGTCGAAAGAATAAATTATGACCGTCAGAGCTAAACAATGACTTTATCTACAATCCCCCTTCGATCTGATGTTTTCATCCGTAATAAGCAACTAACGGAACACCCCGGGGTGCGGTAAACGTATCTAATTCGAAACAATTTATAGCAATTCGTTACATAGCAGTATAGCAGTATCTTGTCTAACAGCAGAAACGCCACCGCAACTGCGGTATTTGTTTACGATCACAGATATATAGATTGTCGTATGACGCAGCTTGCACATTGCATAGCTGCAGAGTTAAATATATTTTTAGGTCAAACACTTAAAAAATATTTCATTTAACCGCATCTGCATTTTAACCGCAGTCGAAGAATATGAATTCCAGCGGTAACAGACGAAAACCGGCACAATTTATTTGCATGCACTCGACACTGTTTCGATATTGGAAAACTTTACGAGCTACGTTTAGAACAATATCAATAGAACATTGAACGTTCAAGGGTTGCCAGCTAACCGGATGAACCCGGATAACCGGTTAACATTTCACTAGTTTTTCAATCTAGATGAAACGTACCAAACAGCCCTGACCCAGACCCGAGTCCGGGTTGTGACCACTGACTGTATCATTAATACAACGAGCGAGTTAAAATATAAAAGGAACCTACGTGTTTAACATATTATATATAACATTATGAAATATAGCAGCAAAGATCAGAACTTTACCGATATAATAATTTTTATTTAATATTTTAGAGGCCAATTTTGGTACTCAAGTATCTTAACTTCTTTAATACTGAAAGTTGGGAACCCTGAGACGTATGCAGGGCATGCGCCAGTTTCAGATGCAAGCCTGATACAAATATATTTCGATCGTGACTTCATTTATATAAAATATTGACTTTTTAGTGACAGAAAAATAAATAAGTTCGCGAAACTCAGTTGATGTAAGTCCATTTTAGAATAAAATAATTAATGCATAGTTAAAATAGTGTCCACGTGCATATTTAACATCAATCGCCAATTCGTTCATGTCATACAAGGTTTGGATGTATCTATTATTAAAAATCATATTAAGTCATTTCTAAATATTTTTTAACTACAGATTTTTGTACGACTCGTTTTACTTTTTTTACTGCTTCTAACTCTGTTCTGTTTTGATAATTGATACTGAATATGTCGAACAATGTCAGCACTAATTGCTTAATAACAGTAAATCAAATATATGGAATAGACAAGGTTTTCTCATCTGACCAAATTATGTAGTATATGGCACGAGATTTTATATAACATTCTTGTATGTTTTTCATTGTTAATATTGGAAAAGTTTTATATCGGCCGAGGAAATGCGCTTCTTAGATTTATTGCAATTGTTACAAACAACATTCCTCGCATTCCGTTCAATTTATGATGATTGAAATTGCGAGCCCACAACGTATATCACCAAATGTCCACAGCTCATTGATTTTTTATGTGTCTACTTAGTATGTCGTTATATCTTTAAAATATTCTATCTTTCAACTACGTATAAAAATTTTACTTTTATTAAATTTAAGGTTATTATGATATCATAGTGCGCAAATTCATTCATGCCGAAATTCTTGAAGGAAAACATCGGGAAACTAGTATCTAGCTAAACTAGCATGATCCACCGCAGTAGTAGGATATTTATGCTGATAATAATTATAACATACAAGTCAACTGCAAAATAAAGTAGGTATTTATTATAAAATAAATAAATAAAAATTGTCAATTGTCCATACACACAGTGAAACAGCAATAATCTCACAATTAAGGAAGAGAGCACACAGTTGAATACTTAATGCTGATCGTGGTAAAAAGGGGATTAAGGTAATCATCGCATCGATCACGAAACAACAAAAAGGCTCCCGCGGGGCCGCCACTGTTTCGCTCTGATTTCTGCTCATTTGCCCACCCATCAGTCTTGTGGCGTAATTTTCCTTATTCTATGTTTTTGAAGCATTCGTTTGCTCTTGAGTAGTAAAGCTATGTTGTGATTTGTGTGTAATCTTACTCTAACGTGTACACGTGTAGTGAGAAATAAATTTCCTGCAAGTTTTTATAATTTGTCAAGGTTATTTATTTGAAATTTTAGCAACAAACACTAAACGTGAAATTTAAATCCTATCAGAAGATAGGATTATAAAAGGGATAATAGAAAATAGGAGTTTATATAGAAATATAAACTCTATTTCGGTCCATTAAAAATCTATTCTATAGAAATTTAATTATGTGTAGATACAGAACTTTTCAATATACTTAATTTCTTTTTCTTTTTAAGTTCTTGATAAAGTTTGAAATAAGTAAGCTCTTGCTGATTGTAAAATGTAAAGAATAAATCAAACAATGAACAACATTTTAAGCTGAAAGATGAAGGCGTATTTATCCCAGAAGGCTACCTAACCGCTCTTTTGATTAAACAATACAAGAGTTGTAGACGCGATCCGAGTCTACGAAACTTTATTCGGAGTGCCTATTTGTTGTGGCCTAAACAAATAAAGTAGTTTAGGGGAAAACAGATCAGTTAACTTGTTAAGTGTGTGAGGACGCCACCTTAGAACCTCTCTCGTACAAATTGCGTCTTTGTTTTCACCTTAAATAACGTTTAAAGGAACGTACTTTCTTGCATCCGGACACAAACGCCACATTATAATCATTTTATAACACTTTTTATGGAAATCATGACCAATGAGTAACTGCCGCTGTGCTGACTAAATTTATTACGACTAAATACGATTAATCACAACATCAACATATCTAATTCAAATATATAAATTAGTTGGTTTTTCTTTACTGATAACACTCCGATTTAATGCGTTACACATTTTTTACGTCTAATTGCTTATGAATTGACAATTAATTAACAAGATAAAATGCATAAAGATGTCCAGTGAGGCATTAGAGCGATTACTAGCGACATAATATAAGATTTTTTGTATATATCGATTGATTGAATAAAAACATAACAGTAGCGAAATTTTCTTTGTTTCTGAAGTTACGTGTACTAACTGTATATTTTTGTCATTATGGTAATTCAAAAATTGCTGTCACGCTATGTATAATCTGTATAACTTAAATGAAGTAAAACTAAACTAAACTATAATTTATGCTGCCCTCGTTGTATTCATCACACTAAACTATCCTTATAGGTGCCAATGTGAAGGAAGTGTCAAAAGTTTTAGTAGGAAAATATTAATTTAAAATACTATACGGCTATATCTTACATATAACTAAACTTTAACTAACACCGTTATTTTCATCTTAATTCAGAGAATAATTCGACATGACGTCAGCGCAATGTAAGCCCGAATAACTTATGCGGATCAAAATTTAGATGTAATATTAATTAATAAAAGTTCTCAAAGTTCTCGACATTATGAAAGGGTGGCGGTATCGAAAGTTAGGTACAAACATGATAAGCTGTTTTGTTAATCTAAATTCTTTCTTACGATTTTAATACGCTTACGAATATTTTAATTTTGTCGCAAGTTTTGTAGAAAATTTATATAGCTACTGGGGAATTTCGTAGTTGCTTTAGAATATTTAATAAAATATCTTAAATATCTCTTAGATCTTACAATTCCCCTTAAAAAAGTATAAATTTACACAATATAGTTTTGCGTTACGAGATTTCATAGTCTGTGGTCTGTCGAGACTAATTGTCAAAGTTGACACTTATAGACAAGATCATGTTATACTGTAAATTGCAACTTTAATCTTTTAAAATTAATACAAAGAATTTTAAATAAAACAAAGAAGGAAATGACTAAACGTGTTCCATCAAATAAACTCCAATCTTCTCAAAAAAAAACTTCCATTTTAATAACAGTCAATTGGGGTTACAAATTCCATTCGATTCTATAAAAAAACAACAACAAAAATTTAAACGCTAGTATCGTCAAACGTCTGGTTGAATTTAATTAGAAGCATTTTGTTGATTCGTATGCACTGTGACATCAAAAAAAACCTGAATGCACGGAATTAAGGCTGTACGTTTTGTAATTTTCAATTACTCGAGAGGAAATGCGTTGTCTGCTAGTTTTTGTCCGCCAGCTTTGTGCTGCATTTAATTTTAGCAAAGTTTTGTAATGCATTTTTATAAGCCGTTTACGGAGCGCATACGAGCTTTATGTGAAATGGAAATTTTATTTATGCACGTAAAGTAATTAATACATATTTTGTATTGTTTTTTATTCATACACGACATCTTTGTCCGGTAAAAGCCAGAGCCGCTTGCTACAATCGCGTTTGTCGCTCCGTTCACATCGGCTATTTGACTTGTTCCTACTCTAGTAAAGTAATAGAATCTTAAAGGAGAAGGAAAAAATTTTCTACACATATCCACTTATTACTCTCACCTATGCAGTAAAGTAAGCTATATTACTTCATCGACAATAAAACTTGTCTTCGACGTTAATATAGTTAGTTTCTCGTTGCAAAACTAGATTCTGCTATTGAATGAAGAACATGCCTATAAAAATAAAATACGAATAAGTTTCCTTTTGGTTGGAAGGTTAGTGCCATTTCTTCTTACCCTCAACCGCAATATTCACTTTCACTCCTTCATGCTCTCATGGCAATACTATAAAAATCTGCGCACCATTTAGGCGCCATGAATACCAAGGTAGTATTTTGTTATCATGTGCACATACGCAGCGTTAATTTAGTTAAAAGGGCACAAAAGGCTCACACCCTCTGCAGAATAAAATTACATGACACGAATAGCATTTTCGTGCAAAGGGCCCACGGAATTACTTAGCCCGAGTGCGTGGTTTAAGTATCAGTTTATATGAGTGGATTAAGTTAAATGAATTATGGTATTTATTACCCAGGAAAAGGAGTTTTCTTCGTCACTTGTTATAGTAATTTATTGTATTTTTAAGTTTTAAAGTATCTATACACATTGTTTTAGCAGCAGCAGCGTTTTGGTTGGATGTAGTAAGCGTGTTTTAAAAATGATCAATTACCGGGTTTTTTTTTTAAACTTTTCTTTTAATAATTGCTATCGTATCTTCCGGGAGGTGTTTAAAAATCCTTTTTTAATTTTGTGAGTAAAAATATTAACGAAATACGAGTACAAGTATAAACACTTCACCAAAATGTCACCTCTGAACAAATACAAAAATATTTAAAGCTTAAATTGAATAGCTTTTCCCCGTTAAACGTAATAATTTTCATGAATTTTATTGTAATTACTAACTAAACATTCTTTGTACTTTTCACATAGAGTGTTTTGAAAGCAAAATAATTTTAAACATTGTATGGTGAATCTAGTAGTAAAAGAAAAATATAACGGCGTAAAATGTTTGACCTAGTTTTTGTGTAGTTTCAACTGTACACCTTCTTGATAGTTCGCTGGTGTGTGATGGGAACTCATATATTTGAAATTAATTAAACACTGTTTTCTTTGTTTTACTATGTTTGATGCGGGAATAAAGGAAATTGTATTTGTTCTTTATGATTTACAGAAAGAATTTTATTTCATGCTGATTAGAATGTTTGGTATTTCTTTTCAATACAAAAATTAGTTTAAGTGAAAAAAAAATATTGAAGTATATGAAATTTAAATTTAATCTGATGTAACTACTTAAAATAATGGCTTGCTTCAGAAACCTGAAGTCTACAAAATAAGTAAATAATGTTTACAACTCCTGAATTATGTTACCTCTACGAAAACGTATCTATTCCTAGCATTTTGTAGTACGAGTATATTTGTTTGCAGCTCGCAGTCTTAAAAAGTCAAAGGTGATGCCGTGAATAAAAATGGCCTTGTAAGATTGCAGAATACTAATTTTCTAGCAATTAACACTAAGAGTTCTTGTGTAACTATAGACTAGTGCCCCCGACTTTGTCCACGTGGAATTAAAATACAAGGCCTCGCACAGGGTCCTTTGTTGTATATATTTCATGTTTTATTCGAACTTTTAGGTCAATGAAGTAAGTCTACATATAGCTCTTCTTTTCTATAAAATATATTTTAAACAAGCCTTTTATTTCGAACAACAATAATAAAAGCATTCATAGCTACGAATATTTTGTAGTTACGTAGAAAAAGTGGTCTATCGTTTTTCCTTTGTTACAAATATTTAAACTATGTGAACGAGTTATTTAGCAAAGTAGGCTGCAATTAATGAGACCTTAAGCTGTATACAAACAGTGCTGCGTTGTTTGAATTTCAAATGCATTTTGAGCGTAATTTACATGAACAAAGAAATATTTGTGACGCAGCAAACATACAGCAAACCTGAGCAGATGCGTCGCTGTATATTTCTGGCTAGGGTTGGGACTTTAAATTGGTATACTAGCTTTCGATTCTGTAGGAACATACGATGCTCTCTCATGTCTTTGAAATAAATAAGCTACAATACGAATGAAACACACTTCACACTTTATTGTAAAAAAATGTTTGCAAATAATTTGTGAAATATTCAAAATTCAAGATCAAATTGGAAGTTTTTAAACGTGTCGACAAATAGTAATCACATTTTGTAGACCATTAAACAAAAACATATCGATAAAGTAATCCCAACACGCAATAAAATGGCGAGTGTAGGCCGGCGGGCGAGGGGTGTTTTTAAGTCGCCTCCATCCGAACACGAGCCAAAAATCTTTATAAATGCAAAAGAGACAGCCTTATTAGTTAGGCGAAGTGTCTGAGTGGGACAGAAGAGTTGCATCGGGTTAACTCAGTGAGGTCATGAGTAGATATAGCACGTTCATACCGCTTCAGACGCTGCGGTTAAGGGTGCCCTAACTCTACGAATTGAAGTGGAGTTGGAAAAACAAATAGCTAAGTATTTCATTTGAATATAACTTTGCATCTTTAAAGAGAGATGGGTGTCTGAAACTGTATGTAAACCAAACCAAAAGTTTATGAGTATAACATGTTTTATTATTCGTGCCGTTTTTGCCTGACCCAATTTTGTTACCTCATCATAGATCTTTGTCAACTATATGTTTTTACTTTAACATATGTAGGGAATAGATTTATGAGTATGAAATGGTATTGTTAACGCTACACTAAAGTCTTTGACAGGAACAAATAGGTAAAGCATTAATGGGGAATAAAAATTTACGCTACACAAGAGGCTTATAAATTTTCCCCGACGAAATGAAGAAACAAAGGAATCGAATGAGATTTACATTTTTCAATAAAAATAAGTGTACAAAGGAGATTGTTTCAGACACAAATATTATTTCAGCTTATCTATTTTTTTAAATATTGAAATAAAATACATGTATGTTCATAAATAGTTTCGACATTCGTTAGCGCAAAATACTGTTAGTAGGACTGTAGCACTGTTCATCTACGGCGTAGAGGGCTACGGTAATGCCTCGAAAGGTACCTTGCTGTATTTGAAATGAAAATAGCATCGATCGATAACTAGCGGTCCGATATATTTACAGCACAGTAGAATAAAATAGACGGTATCATTTCATGCTGAAAAGCTTGAGTAGTATAAGTATATGACAAACATTTTCTGATTAATTATAGCGCGAGTTAGTAAAGTTATTATGTTATATGACTCAATACTTAATAATATCTTGAAAAGTAAAACTTTCTTACTAATTAATAGGTTTATATCATCCTTTTCACACTTAGATACAAAGTCATATACTTCAAACACTACTAATCTCATCGGCATTTCAATAACAATTACACGATAATCCTTTTCTTATTTAAACGAATTCAAAATAACTCACCTTCCTCCAACGAGAAGATAGTTTCCATCTCGCAAAAGTAATCGGAAGAAGTCTGTGTGTGTTTCATTTCCGAGGAATTTGTGCGTATCGTCTATCCCTGTAACAAACAGAAGTTTATAGTCTAAGTACTAATTTCACACATATTCTTTCTATGATCAAATCAAATCGTCTTTATAAAAACAAGACGTTTCAGCAAATGCTTCTGTGCGTGGACAATTTAAATAACACAGCAAAAATGGACAGTTTGAATGTCCGTACGTGCGTGCGTCTAAGCAGTTAGTTTAATTGAATAAGTAATGAAAGATTACGGTAAAACTATTTTTCATAGAAAAATTTCTTAAACGAATTGTGATATAAAATCAGTAATAATCTCATTTACACAATTACACTAATTTTAATTCTATTTTTACATTTTCTCAAGAAAAAAAAATTCATACATATCTCCATCACAATACGTACTAAACCGATTCCGGTATCATTTTGTATAATTATCAATAATATCTTAAAATATTAGTTATTGTAATTTTGCACGGAGCAAGTCACGTATAGGTACTATATAAAACTACAGGTTTAATTGTAAAAGTAAGCCAGCCGTGTTATATGATACCAATTACGTTAGAAGCCACGTAAAACTTTTCGATTTTATCTCATTAATATACTGTTACGTTATTCTAGGGGCGAGAAAAATTTGCATTTCCATTACTGTGTCGGTAGCAATTTGTATCTTAACTACTTTTTAGCCGTAAAGGCTAACATATGGTTTCATCTAAACATAAGCATGATAATTTTCCTTGAATAAACTAAATTAAAATAAACTTGTTAACTGTCAATCTGTCAAAACAGCCTCTATTCACTTTGATTCTATCATCTAACATGTTCAGATAAATCACTCAAACCAAGATTTCAAAATCAAAACAAAATCATCAAAAATTACACCTAAAACAAACATACTGCAGTTTCTCTATTGAAACTATAATAAAGCCATAAGAGAATAATGAAATTCGTCGAAATAATAACATTTTCGTAAATGTAATAACGATGACAGTGCCAATTACGATCGAACATAACGCATAATACAACACAGACTAATTAGGGCCGCATCAGGTCCGTGTAAACTCATTGGTGACCGAAATTGGGAATTAAGTACGATTATAAATGATAATAATTTGGCATTAGTGCTTATAATTGATCAATTGTTGCAATAGATAGCGATAATGAACAATTGTATAATTAGTGATGCAGATATCTCGGCTCGCGCATTTTTTTCTACATTTGTATCATTGTACACATTGAGAGATACACCTTTGCCACTGGAAATCTCAAACAGTAGAAGACCCTTCGAGTTTTGATCCAATTCCGTGTTCATTTGTATAAAATAAGTTATTTATTTTTTGAAAGTTTTCAATGTAAAATAAAAGAAGTATTACTTCTTGATCAAGAATGAGTAAAAAAGTTACACATAATTTTTTATGGACGTACTGGAGTTGTATAGAAACATTTATTAGTATCAATTTTCTCAAAGGGAAATGTATCGTCAAGTGAAACTGCTACTAGTGATTCCCTCGACTACATAATTTCCTCAATATAAAATCCTGATCAATCTTTTAAAAGGCATCTTTTTTCTGTAGACTACACAGTAATATCTTCCATTTCGTAAAAGCGTTCAATACGGCGTAAAAAGTATTCATAAAAAACTCAATATTAAAGGTATAAAGTACGCTTCAAGACGTCACTTGTAACAACTCAATAACACGTATTTGGCGTACTATTAATGTAATAAAACATTTTTAATGCTTTTACGCTGGATAACTGAACATTTGTGTCGAGAAATATTGTTTATTTGTATATAAAGCTCGTTTAATTTAAATTTAACAATTCAATGAGTTGCTAGCGTGGCTTAGTATTTTTTACTCCATACTCCATAGGATATATCCTGGGTTCGATTATGGCGTAAAAAAATTGTTTATGTTTGGATTAATTAGGTACAGCCGAGCTGACGAATATGAGCCCTTTATAGCCTTTTTGGACTCGGTTAATTTGCATAAGTTTAGGTGTTCCATTCATTTAACAAGCATGTAAAAAAATAGTTATAAAGTTAAGTTAAAAATTTAATTATTACTTTTTTAATAATAATAATAAAGTATATTTTAAGTAAAACACTCTTGTTTTATATATGGTATTTTTGTAAATTCATGAAAAGATTATGTAAAATGTAGTCTTTGTAATATATAATGCTCCGGCTTAAGATATAAGACTTCAGGAAGTAGGTCAAGGCGTCAATATCCGGTTTGCGGTTTCTAGACATCCGTAAACTTACTATGGTATCTGAGATTCCTTCAGAGGATTCCTTTACTTACATCGGTTTACACAAAAATGCTCAAGTTTGTTCCATTGAAGGAACAATATTTTTCAGTCGAAAAGTTCACATATTTGTATTTCCTAAAAATAATGCATATCTAGTATTTTTTTATAAATTGTATATATCTTCCTACTCGTAAAAGTAAATTACAAATAGAAAATCGATTGTTAGTGTTCCCAATTTGGTCATGAAGGAGGGTAACATTGCAATAAATAAAATATGAAACGCTAAAATAAAGTGAAGGCGTTGAATCGACCTCAGAGGAGACATTAAAAAATCTAATTAGACTGAATTAATTAGAGACACAGCTGGATTCGAGGTACGGCTTTGTGGGTTAATTCTTATTCTCATTCGTTTATCTGTTATTATGTCATGGAGACTGGCTTTTAAGATCTTTCTCTAATGTAATAACTGAGTACGGAACGAATAGTCAGTGGCTAATGTATCCACTAAGGATTTGCATTAAATATTCACAATGATTTTGAGATAATCTAAAAAGAAAATAATCTGTAGCCGACTTAAAAAAGAGACATTTTCAATTCTTTTGATAAATATTTTATCCCAGAAGTTCGTCAATAATATGCCATTCAATAAGTTATTCGAATATCAAGACAGAATCTTACGTAGAGTTAAACATAGCAATATATGTATAAAGGAAGAGAGCCTCAACAAGAGAACCAAATACAGCAATTTCCAGTTAGGCTTAATGCTATAAATATAGACCAGTCCCAATAAAATAATTTAACTCAGTGAAACATCTCGTGTTTCACAAAAGAAAAATCCAGTTCATGCATACATGAATTTAATATGTGGAATCAAGTTTCCTCCGGGATGTCCTGAGTTACTGGGTGACCTACAAAGGCTAAGTTAATTTCCGCTAAAGCATACATCAGTCTGGCCTCACTTTGTTCTGAGGTTAATTCAACATTCCCTAGAAAAAGGCGCTTCGTAAGCTTTTATCTAGTGATGTTTATGCTACACCTGTTGCTAAAGTTTTAAGTGGGCTTAAATTATAGGGAATGTAAAAGCATGATCATTTAGAGAATTTTATATTTCGTGTGAAAGTGTTTTAAAATTTTGTTCACTGCCAGACTGACTAAATTAAAACTTCTTCAAATTATTTCAAACAATTCTGTATTTATTTTACTTTCAAACAATAAAGTTTTAGTACAAATTTGGAGATCCTTCCAACATGTTACTGATTGGAACCGAAGACAAGTTAACTTGTTATTTCTTTGTTTCCTAGATCTTTTATAGAAACTATTTAAAATAAGTTTATTTTCTTAGGCTGTTTACTGCATAAAAACTAAACATTATATACGAATTATTCTCATTAAAGCTTTGAAAGGTTTAGTAGAAAATACGTCTAATATATTGGATCAATTTTATAACAACTTAGCAAAGGACAAAACCTTATTTTATAAATACACTACATTAAAAAACTGGTATGTTTTAATACTGATTACTTGGGAAATCCTTGCATTATATAAAAACAATATTCTATATCAAATACAGTAAAATAGGCTACTATTTAAATCTCAAAGTACAAACAAAAACTAGAAACTGTTTAAGACATCGCGGAAAGTCAATTAACTGTTTAGAGCAAGCAAAAACTGGCAGCTAAAAGTTGTATCTTGTTAGAATTGTGAACATAAGGAGCTATCTATCTTCATTACTGGCCCTGCTTATTTCAGTATTACACTATAGCTTTTAATAGCCCATATTTGACTAAAATTGTTTTGAATGATCATAGATTTTATACAAAATCAGTTGCATACTTTGTTCATTATTGTTTAGGATTTGTATTTGGACGACTATTCAATTTTTCATGATTGAAGGAAGAATAAAAAAGTGTTGAATTGCTGCCTTGTTGTAAACCAGGGCCTCACCATGCTGACGGTCGAGCAGAAGAAACGGTCAAGTCTAAGAAAATCTATCTTTTACATACACAAATAATATTTTATTGAAATCAAAGGGCGATGTCACGAGAATCAGTCTGGAAATAAACGCGGAAAATCATTAAAATGTGTTGCTAGCAGGTGCCTCAAGATCATATGGGTATTGTCATGAGATTTTGTCCCAGTTACTGCTCGTTAGCTCTAATGGTCACACCCATTCACGGGTGAACGACTCCCGTATCTTATCACAATATAAGGGAGCTGTCTCACCGAAATTTTACTATTGTTAACATTTTTAATGATTCTGTTCGTGACCGGACTGATTCTCTTTTCAATATGTATTTCTGTATATTTTGCTTTTTTTAGGATGTTAAGTATGTCTGATGGATCTCCAGTTTAGACCTTTTTTAGCCTGACTACAGGAAAAACCAAAGAAGGTTCACGATACAAGGGAAAGTGGCAATTAACACTTTATATTTTCTAATCTAAGCTTATGCTATCTCTGATATCTAGATCTGTCCCTAGATAAAGAAGACCACAAGGCCTTTCTAGATAATTTCTAGAAGAATTAATTAAATATCTGGCACGAACAATACTTCGATATTTCATTTTATGTTGTAGGAACGTTTTGACTAGTAGAACCTCATAAAAATTATTACTTTGAAAATGTTACTTCTGCATTCGCATAAAATCCCAATAAGTAAAGACAAACTTCTCAATCGCAGCTTTAAACTTACAATACTAGAACTGTGATACGACAAAGAAAATTCAATTTTAATACCTTAATTTATAGTGCAAAGTAGTTTGGCAAATGGAGCTTGTCTTTTTCAGAGACTTCAAATGCAGAATCGAGTTACACAACTTGTCAGTGCGCTAAATTTTTTCGTGTTTCTTACTAAATATTGTATTCGAATATTCATGGATAATGAAAAGAGTCAAAGTAAGAGAATTATTTCTTTTCAGGTGTTTAATATGTTGTCTGTCTGATTGTTTTTTATTCTGACAATATTACAACTAATGAGTAATTTAAGTCCAGTCTAGTTAACAAATAAGAATATTTAATATAATAATGTGTCATCAGTCCCATTGCAACGTTTTAAGTAAATACATGACTATTTCATCACAACGAAAAATTTGACAAAAAGTGACGAAAACGTAAAGAAAGACGAAACGTAAGTAACGTTATAAAAGAGTGCACCATATATATCTAAGAATATCTTGAAATAACGCAAAATGAGGTTTAATGTTGAATATGATTGCTTGCGTAATTCTCCACTCTGAGGTCAGGCGACCGAAGGACTTGTTTCAGACACAAATCTCCCTTGCCTAAGGAAAAGTTTCCAAAGGATGGAAGGAAAGACAGAAACAAAAATGTATCTTTCCTACGGATTATGTTACGTACAATATCCAGCTACATTCAATGTATAAATGTGCATCTAGTAAACACTTGATTAAGAAAATTAAGAAAATTGAGAAGACACAGAAAATATTTGGTTATTTATTTATTAGGTATATATGGAAATATAAACCAAAGCAAAGACTTTTCACTAGTGTTGTGGCAGTGGACAGATATCGATGCCTTTCCGGTGCAAAGCAAGAGTGCTGTCGATTAATCTTACCGCACTACAAAACCTTTGTTCAAGCAATGCTATTATAGATTCTACTAAATGGCTCGAGGAAGATTTGAAACCATTAGAGAAACCCTGTATGTGCCATTGTATTCGATTTAATGTAGGAGTTATTGTGTTCTTAATAAACGCAATCCATTTTTTGGTTTTAATATCTTTTGATTTTTAGTTTAACTGCATTACATCATATGAGTAGTAATAAAACTAAAACATTTAAAGGTATTCTACAGAATTGTAGACTAGAATTTTATCATTGACTTCTTCTTTTACAGTCCTGAAGTTGCATTGGTGTGATAATTATAATCATTTATTATAAGTATTTCTAGGGCAATCAATGCCAAGTATGTAGCAGCGCACATAACGTACGCGGCGAACAACTCATATTTTACTTCATGGTTAGTTCAACTTCGATATGTTAATTGGCGGTTAAATGTCTCTGTATGCATATATCCACGACTATATTTCCGTACGAGATGAGATTCAACTGTATTGTTATAGGGATAAAAGGCATGCAGTGGTGTAGAGTAAATTAAATCACTGCGAGGTTACTTCCTTGCATAATCCAGCACACTCGCTATTTTACGGTTTAAGAAGCTCTACTTTAAGTGCCTGTCAAAGCTTTTAGGTTTCAATTTTATAGAAGTGACTATCAGCTCATTACAGCTGAGGTTTTATTAAAAAATGAAAGATTTTTTAATAAGTTTCATTTCAGTGGGGTTACTGATTTGCAACTGCAATTTATTTCGGTATCCCAATGTTATATGCTTTTACGTAGTATTTTGTAATTAAAGGATTTAACAAACCAGTTAATTCGCAAATAAACAAAAACCGGTCCTTATTGTAATTGATATTTAATCTAATGAAATTATTATATAAAAAAATCACACAATTTCTTTCGTCTTGTCGAAACGTACTTGATACAGCCTTAAAGTGGGCATAAAAGCGTATATTAATTGTTCTGCGTTACTATATAGTATAGTAAAATGTTGTTTGTAAGCAACGTCAATCACGTATAAAAACGCGTTCCACACAATAGGACAACACAAAAGGCACTTGACATCAAATCACGTTAAGGGTATCAACTCGTTAGACCTTGTAAAATACAAGCTATTTACGTTGAAGTGATCTGTTTTCATAATTTCATCAGATGCTCCTTTTGTGAACCTCTCAATATATATTTAAGGATTTATTTAATAAACCAACTTCCATTTTGTTATGTCGTAATGTTTTTTTATCATATAAGATTTAAAACTAGGTTATGTTCAAGTTATTATTGTTATGTAATTAAGATATATGATAAAAGCTGGACCACCGATCTGGCATTATCTAAATTAGGATTTAAAGGACCATATCCTAGGAAACAAAGTTCATAACAAGTCAATACTGTTAATGGAATATAGTTATTGGTTGATTAAGAAATCGCTAAAATGTCGATGCCCTAGACATCAGAGCTTGACCTGATTGAGCAAGAACCTACCACCTGTTTTGTACATTTTCCTTCGAAAAGTGCAAAAGTAAATTACGTGTCAACTGCTCATGGTAAAAATTGCTGCTGAAAAATAGCTCTAAGAAATAGTTTGCATCTGTTGCGTAAAGTCTGAGGTTCTTGGGTTCAATTTTCGATGAAACATAATAAAATATATTTTCATTTTTTTCATTCAGTTTTAGTTTAGATGTAATTCATGTCTGTATAATTAATTAACCATGCTTATCAAAACGATGTTTTGTATAGTTTTTTTTTAATGGCATCAAAAATTTGATGATTTTGAATTGATGCTATAAAATATTTTTTGTCTTGTAAATGGTTTATTTCTCGTAAATCGTTCATCTTTTTCGTAAATCGTAGTTTTTTTTCTCTTTTTAAGAATATCATAGCATAAAGTCCACCTTTACAGATATTCGTTACCTAATACTGCGTTCAAGTTAATCCGTCCCAAGTTTACATATTTGTAAAATATGCTTGTTTTAATAAAGTTTACCATAAGACTGAACTCAAAGAGCACTTAAGCCTTGTCATAGTCAGATGTAGTTGGTTTATGCTTCTACATAATGCATGAGAATTTCTGCATTTTAACCTTATGTAACCATTTATTACAAATATGTATTTCGTTGGAAAACTACTACTTATATGAATTTTCGTCTCTGAATGTGTCTCCCTGGAATCAAGGAGACATTTCTGTATCTGCTTAATTCTTTGAAAGCTAGTTAGGGCATGACGCAAGTCCTCGATTATTAGGTGTAATACATTCCTTACGAGTACTAGTCTCCAGCACATATAGAAAAAATATTCTATTAATGCACTTCTGGGACTCGAACAACTCCGAAACGTGATGCTTTTAATTCATGCTATGAGCAAATTAAAATACTTTATTTTAATTTTTATTATCTTGTATGATTGTGTACTTTAAACACATTTTGTATTTAGCATTTTATGTTAGTGACGAAAACTTAAATACATATTTTATACAAAATAAAAGGCTATATTGCACCTGTAAAAACCAATTTTGATTTCTTCGTTAATTTATCAAGAAATCCTGCACGTAAGTAATGTCGACCTCATTATTCGCAGCTGACGTCGATTTTAATTTCCTGCATACGTACAAGCTGTCGAAGCTTATCGATTAGTCTTAATATATATAGCTTCTATTTTTAGCTTATGCAAAAAGCCTCACTCGTCGAAGCTTTTATCAGATTTGAACAGTGATCCTACAAAATGTTTATTTCCACGGTCGTCTGGTGCTATTATACTTTTATTTACCTACTGATATATAAAAGTATAATGAGACAACTTTAAACCTTTATGTTTTAATTTAATAAAGGTTTATGGTATGTTTATTAATATATAGTTATTATATAAAATATTATATGTATGTATGTATTGTAATTAGCAAACAAATACATATTTTAACCATTTCTACAAAAAAAATACACACAATAATTTAATTTGTTAAGCTAAAACTATTATAAGTTTTCTATTTCATAATCTACAATAGCGTGAGTAAACATGATAATGTAATGTCAAAATGATCAATAAAGCTTATGTTAAAAATATTAAAGTCGCGGAATGGAATGTAAGAAAGAGTAAAAATTTGTTAGAATTTTCCAATACTTTTGCATTCTTTTGTAACCATTGCTGACCATCGAAATTTACAGAATGAAGCTTATTCAGCGAATCTTATAAGAGCTTTTGTTAGGTTTGTAAAACGTTTCTAAAAAGCACTTGTATTTGTAAACTAAAGCAAGATTTGGATTTATTGGTTGGGCAAAGACGTTTCTATGTTTTTTTGAATAAACTAGAGATGTAACATAACTACGGATATCTTTAAACGTCAATTTCACAAACAGTCCGATTTCTGTAAAATATGTTAAATAAAACAGTGTACGAGAGATAATATTTATTTTAAGGCTAGTATTGTGAGTGTGACTGTTCTTACTGTAAGATGGTTCAAATCAAATCATGGTTTGATTTGGCAGATCCATTAAATATCATTGTAATCCAAAACGATTAAAAAGAATGCCGGAGAGTTTCATGCCTGTTCTATTAGTCCACTCTACGTTGGTGATTTGGAAACTAAAAGTATCTGTAAACATCGAATTTTACAAAAAAATAAATATTGACATTCATAGGTACATTACAAATGAATTTTAATTTGATTTGTAAGTATGGCTATTGAAAATTTAATTTGTGTGCAGCTTACGATAAAACGTCCTGAGGGTTGAAAGTCACAGGACTGGCCAATACGGTAACACCATTCTATATATATATATATTTATATATATATATATATATATATGCTAGCTAGTAAATAATATTTTTGTAACCCGTATTTCAAACATTATCACCAGCTCGGCATAGGCACTGAGTAGCCTTATGTTTAATAAACAGCGGAACTATTGGCGAGGGTCCAAAGGTCATATATCAGAAGGCTTTATATTGATTTGGGTTTATTATTATTGGTATACAAATTATTTTCAGCAAGTTACTAATCATTCTAAAAATTTGACATTATATAGCTTACATACATTATATAATCATATATGTATCTGTATAAAAGTAAAAGAGTAATGAAAGAAAAACATGGTAAAGAAAACGGCACTTTCAAATCCAAAAATCAACGGCGAGTTGCGTCCGATTTTCACGACAGAAGGCTGATCACCTTAGTTGTCTATGAAATAAAAATGATCAAACAAACGCATACAATGAGGACAAAACCCATATAGGGTTGTAGCGCCACCGGATTATTATTATTATTAGTACACACATAATTTGATTTAACAATACTTTGATTTTCCATTGCAAATATGTATAAGAAAACTCTAAGCCATACATCAGATAGGCTGTGTAGCGATACTGTCGTCGCATTGACCCAAATGAGCTACCATTTGGCACGCCGCCCTGACACCACCCGCCCTATCTCACATCGCAGATCACATTTTGACCTAAGTTTTCTATCATAAGCTCGCGTAGGTAAGAATATTATGAGAAAAAGGCAATGTTGAAAAATCTATCTGATACCATATTCAGGAGTTCGATATTAAATATCTATTTATGGAATTATTTTTGAAAATATTTAAGATTGTTTGCATTTTAGGAAGTCAAACGTATTATTAATAACAGGTTTACCAAAAGAAAGTGTACAGATATTTATGTTTACCCTTAATTATTACGTAACCAAGGCCCTCAGTCTCACACGTTTCTCGCGCTATTATCAGAATAAATTAAATTAGAAAAGTTAAAGTTACGTAAATGTAAAGCGGCTAACAAAACTCGTTACACCGCTGCTCGGCTTGAACCAGATTAGATTTCAGTTTGGAGTTACCTGCCCAAAGTCAGATCGATTCTACCGGATAATTTATTATAATCTGTGTGTACATAGAGTGTAAGCAGGGTTTGCCTAATGATTAAGGGGCTATTCTAGACTATTTAACACTTTAGAGGTGGCGCATTGGAACTTAGGTAGTGTAGATTTTATGGGGTGTGGGTGAAACTTGTATAATGTAGGAAAAAATAAGTGTGTCTGAGATGATATATCTGAAGCGTAGAAGGCAGATTATCGACCTGCCTGTAAAGAAAAGTGATTAATGAATGACGGAAACACGTTAGCACCTTGGTCATTGGAAGTTATGTCATATAAAATTAATTTTAAGACAAGAATTGGTTCTGCCTATACTACCAAGCATCCGTCATTATGTAACTTCCATAACTAACTAAATATTTGATTTAAATTTTTTTTATAACACTAAATAAAATCAATCACTTTGATGGTACATTCATTGAATGTACATTTGATGGAAATTTCATGGAAATTCATACTTGTTTAATAGTTTAGGTTTTTACGAAATTTATTTTGTCGGTTTTTCAAATGCATATTCCTATTTAGAAATTTAACTATTCAATCATATGGAAATGTCAATTGTCGGACTATGGTTTTTCGTCAGTAGATAAATTAACACCTACATACTTTTCTATGAAGCTATGTCAGTATATTCATTAATATTGTAAATGCTCATAGAGATAATCTTTTTAATTACCTTTTATGAGTGTAAAATAATAAAATAGTTAAAAAACTAAATGACAAGCATACGCGCAAGTGGTAGTATTAATTTTCTTAGTATTTGTTAAACGTAATAGTCAAAAGGCGATACACAATAAGCATCACACAGATCTATTGGTATCGATAAGGTAAATTGATTTTATAAGACTGTTTAGTATTTGAATTATCTACTTGAATATGACCAGTATCAGTCCACCGACTTTACCAGTTATTTTATTATTAGATATAAGTTTGACACTGAAGAGAGAATGAATTGTTGGAAAGAGTCACGTTTCGTTTGAATTGTTTTGAACTGCATTGTACTTTCACTTCCATATAAAATTTTAAATTTTCTTACGATCTAAAGTTGGCGTTACAATATTATACCTATTTGTTCAAAACTGGATGACAATTGATCGATTTTCTATATTCAATGTTCCGTTTCTTTATTCTAGGCTAGAATTTTCTATGAGTTCACCTGTTTACTTGAAAACTTGCGTTTAAAGGGAATTTTAAAACAGCAATTTCAAGCAGACTGACTTTACTGAAGACGTCACAGGCTAGTCGCCACACTGTTTCTCGTATTTGAAAATGTTACTTGTGCATTATTACAATACTTATGAATCAGAAACGGGATGGTTGAAAAACAAAGAAACCATATTGATATCTAGTTGTTTGCACAAAAATCTGTAATATAATACTTATATTTTGTGCTTTTTCATTGCGCGACTTCTTATGGGATGTCCCATATAGGGAAATAGGGAAATGCATCATCATTGAGTTATCATATCCCTGTTTCTTTATCCAAATACGATTCGTAATTCCTACGGGGTGCCGATTTTTTTTATAGCGAGCACATTATTCATAGATTTACCTAGCCAATCTTTTCGTAGATAGAATAAAAACCCGTAAAAATTAGGATCAGAAAAACCACGCGTTAAACAGTTTTTATAGAGCTAATCAAGTGTCACAACAATAATATTAGGAAATTTTTAAGTAAAAATGACAAATACGTATCAAGTAGATGTTATAAACAACAAATCAAAAGATCATTTTGGTGTCATTTTTACGGGTATTGAAAAGCGATTAAACGTTACGGTAACGCCAAAAATTCCATGATATGTGAGAGGGGTTATCGGAGGGGAAGGGGGAGGCCGGAAAGGGAAGTGGGCCCATAAATCCGCTGTTCGAGACCGCCCAGCGCACTTCCTGAAAATGTGCGCTGTCGACATTTTTTATATCTTTCATATCAATAATATATTAAAATCAGCCAGTGCTATTTTATTCAAGTTTTTTAGAGGGTCGTAAAGATCATCGGAAAACGAAAGCGTTACTTACGTTGAGTTTCACTTATGGAATTTGGTATTTGGAAACTAAAACCTTCTCCTTCTCTTGTATCTCCTCATGATACATCCTCTAGCCATACTCAGAATCCCAGAACCCTATATGTTAAAGACTGAAATAAAGAATAGTCAGGCAGTAAAAGGACCTTTTTTAACTTCTAGACTACTTTTTACGTATACTGCAATTATTCAATACAATTTTTACAAATAGAATTTATCCTTTGATCTTATCAAGGTTTTGTTTAAATGCTTAATGAAATGGAAAATAGGGACCTTCAATAAAATTGCAACATTTTCGATAATGAAATAAGTTTCCAAATATTGAACATTGTCAGTTTACACCTGGAATATCAAAGTTTAATATTAAAGGGACCTTACTTATAAGCCCCAATTAGTTATGCATAGTTTAATTGATTTTTAACAAAGTAACGCGAGAAAAGAACATAATATTACTCTTTAAAGTTTTAGCACGTTTATACGAGAATGTAAGTGCGTGCTCCTATTTCACCATGCCTCCTACTGATTGAGGACAAATCTTTGTTTCTAATTTATGTTATTATTATTAATTACTTAAGATGTCATGTGAAACATGGTGTGTTGTTTATTGCAAGTTCTTCTCTTCCGTTGTACGCCCTTGATTTGAGAAGTTAGTAGCAGGAAATGTAAAATTAGAAGCATTTCATATTTGTTTTTTTTTGTCGTTTATAAGTGTACATTGTGTTATCTATAAGAATAAATGATTTTGACTTTTGACTTTTTATAAATAAAGGGTAATATTTGTGCCATCACAACATTTCGTGAAACAGCCCTAAGCAGTTTTAATTATAAGAAAATTAAAATATATTTGCATATATTTTAATTTTCTAGAGTTGCCTCTAGTAAAAAGCTTTTCACTTAGGCCGCCTAAAACCGCTCACTTATTGGTAAAAAAGTATTAAAATCTAAAATTTAATTTATTTAGTTAGTAGACACACGTATAATGCAAAGCTTTTTAGTAGTAACATAAAGCACTTTTGAATCAATCAAATCAAAAATAGAATATTAACTTCGGATCAATGTTTAGGCATCACCTTTATATGTTTAGACAACATTTATTAGTCTGAATGAAAGATTTGTGTGTAATGCGAATCGAAAGGATCTCGGCTTGAGTGTTTCCTTGGAGTTAACGTTTGATGTCATTGCGAAGAAGATTGATTGTCTTTGATGCGCTCCCATCCATCACTGCTTCGTAAACACGCCTCACTATTGATAAGTTATAGTAACGCACAAGTAACGCTGTAAATAGCAACATTATTCACTTTTAATCAATGAAACGCAGACATATCAGAATAACAATATGTTTGTATAAAAACCAGAGTTGCGGTCTGTATTAAGAAGCAAACGGAAACGCAAACCCACGTCATTCGATAAGTATTCTATAGAAAATGTATCAGAGTTTATACGTTCGCGTCCGTATCAATTACTACTTGTTGTACGAGTATAATAAATGATTTTATTTTAATTTATAAGTGTTACTGACATAAGACAGTTTATTACTTGGAAAAATGTATTTAAAGATAAATTCCTGATAATTGAGTTGCAAACCTGATCAAGTATAACATAATACACAACATAATAAAATGAGCAGTGGAGAGCAACAAACTTAGTGGAGAAGCCATTCTTATCCTTCTAATTGTGTGTTCTAACCTCAGTTATTCACATGCGATAGACGCCTTTACACATTTAATTTTTATGTGAAATTTAGCACTTACTCCTACTTAATTGTAGTATGTAGTGCTATTAGATATGTCATGTATATACATATAATTAAAGTATATGTCATAATAATAACATCCATTATCATTTACGTTATTTAAAGTTTCTTGTATAAACCCAATTACAAAACAGCAATAATATTAGTCGAGTTTCTTTGTAAAAGCTGTGATTAATGACTAAATTCCACTTAACTTTACAAGTAGAAAAGCACAAAAGCTTTTCAATTGAAATTCGTTAAATAAAGGATTGTAATAATCGCGGAGCAAGTCTTCTTTAGTTGCTACAAATGACTTTTTCCAATGAAAAGCGATCGATAAGTTTTACATAAGTTGACTTTGAATAGATAAGAAGCCTGAACTAATATTAAAGAACTTATACCGATAGAAAAACGATTTAAGTTAAAAATGGGTCAAGCGTGTGGCGTGTAATAACTAGAGAAGCTCGAGAAGTGAGTTTTAGATTTTAAAAAACGTTTATTTAAATTTCATTAAATCGTGTTACTATTAATGTACTGAATTCGATTTCCCGGAAACAATATTTGTCAGGTCATATTTGTATGCATATATAATTAAGTATTATTTATCCAAACAAATTGTAACTACTGTTTAAAAGTACAATCCTTTGTTAAAACCATAGGTTAAATAGAAAAACAAAGGCAATGGCATTGCCTCTTCTGACGTCAAAGGCGTGAATGAACTCCATTCAAGCATCTGAAAGCTATGACCCATTTACATCGCGTTTTACTTTGTGTTATTTTTTGACACATTACATATTAGAGATATTACCCGGGTTTGATGTACACAATACAGTACAGTTTATATATTACAGTACAGATTTAACAGTACCGATGTCCCAATTCACCACAGCGTTAGCAATTATACAAACAAAACAGTTTGTCATCATCTATTTATAACTTTAAGTTGGAAAATCCCGAAGGTAAAAACTCTGAAAGGTTTACTGTTCAAGGTGATATTTTTACTTTTTATTATCTATGACTAAATGGGATGTACTAAGGACAAACACAAGATTACAAAGCTACGTTTGCAAAAAACACATTTCAGTTTTCAACTTTCTTTCCGCTTTACTAAAATCTAGTTAGAATAACTAACTCGTGCCAGTACATACGCATATAAGTGCACGCTTGTGGCTCACATTCTATATCTATAATTCTCATCTCTTGGCACAAAGCTGGTTGATTGCACCCGTTGCCCCAAGCGACGTACTGCGTCAGCCTAAACGCAACCTTTTTATATCAGAATCAATAGCTCGGGGACACGGTGTAGGTATTAGTAATATTTAAGTTAGAAGACTTGTGTCTCAACCTAGAGTGAATAGGTCACGTCAGTAACAACAAAATTGTAAAGATTGCTAAGTAACTGACGTGAAATTAGTTTAGTTTTAGAGAATTTCTTTTGTATGTAATGTCGCTTCCGAGGTTTACGCAACTAAAGCCTAAAGACCAATAAAAAAATGGCTCTATAAGCTTTTTAGGTCTGGGCCTCAGATTTCTGTATCTGTTCCATGATCATTTGTTAATCAAATAGGCAAGTAGGTGATCAGACTTCTGTGCTTAATGCACGCCGTCGCCTTTTTGGTTCTAGTCAAGCCGATTTTCTCACGATGTTTTCCTTCCCCGTTCGAGCCGATGTTAAATGCGCACATAGAAAGAAAGTCCATTGGCGCATAGCCGGGGCTCGAACCTACGACACCAGTCGCACGCTGAAACCACTAGGCCAACACAGCTCTAATAAAACTAAAATACTATTCAAAATATCGACTAGATTGGATAATGAATGTGATTAATAGTATTGTTACAGTTTCTCTTTTTGTTAAAAAGAAATTTGAAGTCAAAAACTGAAACAATGGATACGAAGATTGATATATCAGTGTCATCATTTATCAAAAACCACCCACTACTCAGCAGTTATAGGATTTATCTCAAAACAACACGACCAAAATCCATTTGTCAAATATCATAGTACAAGAGCATCATGTTAATAGAAACAATATGCTACTTAAAATATCAAAAGAAACCGAAAATATTGAAAAAATGCTTAGATTATAATAAAATTACGTCTGTCTTTCAACTATTTACAACTTACTAATGCGTTTTTAAGCAATATATAATACAATAATAATACATAACTTTATTTTACTCCCAATTCGAAAAGGCCTGGCTGTGCCATCGTAATTCCATGGGAACAGTCCGTTTATGCATTGGTTTATATAACTATATGTTTTTTATTTATATACTAAAGATAACTATATAGTTGATATTAAAAAAAATTGCCTTGAGAACACAATCAATTCGTTAGTAGGCAAACTAAAGGTTCTAAAACAACAATACACATAAAATTGTTAATAGGGTTTTAATTAGATCGGCGATACAATGTCTTGTTTTATAACTTGAGCTAAATTTCTAGTATTTTTGAAATAATTTAATTAAATTTCGCTATATGTGAAACTGTGGTTGTTAGAAACTAAAAACCCTGAGGTGATTTTTGTCTGGACTGTGTGGGACAGTCTCGAGAGCAATGACCCCGGGTTTTGCTTTTACTGAAAGCATTTAGGCTTTTATTTTAGTGGGCGTATGAAAGACGAGAATATTTTCCTCTTAAATAAAAGCTTTTAACATAAGCCAAATTGTTTATTTTGCAAAATAACGCCACATTATTACTTATACGTTTATTTAAAAAAATTCAATAATTAAGAGCCAAATTTTACGTTAAATTGCCTTTGTTTTGTTTCTAAAACAACATACTCGTAGTTTTATTTGAGCTCGTAATGTTTGAAATTTTTTTCGAATGTGTTCTTGACTTATGATTTTTTTTTGAAACCATATAATGTGATAAAACTTTACATTTATTATCAAAACAAATATTTTAATCTTATTGATTGACAGTCTAAGTTTAATACACCCTTTTAGCAAATGCTTTATGCCCTAGGCAGGCACTTTATGTGAGTAAGAACCCTTGTTGCATTGCTGCAAGCGAACCACTCACGAATACGTTTAAAGCTTAGGTATTACTCACAACTATATCTCGTGTGCACTTAACACATCTTTTTATGTGGAAATTGTATATGAAATACGTTTCAAAACATAAAATAAAAAATAGAGTTCACGGCTAACCATTCAATTTCTATAACACACAATAATGAACTCCCTCAATGTTATGTTATGTTGAACTTAATAAAATAGATATGTTTATTAATCCATGTTATATTTGTTAGGTAACAGATATATATTTTGACATATTTTGTATCTACAAATAGGACATTTTTTAGTATGACTTTTTTGACAATAATTGTATAATTGAATTATTCAAAACGACATTATTGATTGTGAATTTAAGAACATCTTACTAATTCAAAAACTAATTCGAGTAAACTATTAAACTTCAAAAACCAAAATTATAACTTAACGCTAATAACTTGTTACAACAAAATAACACATGTTCAACGTGGTTTTAAAAGATTTTATCCATTACGTCAGGCACACGCTGACTTGTACAAAATGAATAAACTAAATCTGTCAAGTTTCAGAGAAATATTTCAATTTATAAAATACAAGCTGACTGGTAGTTTATATTAATATTATTAATTAGAATTATTGAGTTATATCAACACAGTGGAGCAAGTAATGGGATTATTGTGTAAATTGACTTGCACTTAATTAAGATACTGCAATGCATTATTGATCACTGGTTAGTTCTATTATTTGTTTTCGCATTCGTGGTTCATTGCCGCTAAATGTATTATCTTTTATTTTGAAATCCCATGCACCATGCTAAAAGTACATTAAATTTATGGGCTGTTAAACAAAATTAGGATGATGAAAGCAGTTTTTCCTTGTTTATAATTGATATGTATTTGATGTTGATGTAATGTTGTTGAATTAAAAAAAAAAAATCAGTGGCGCTACAACCTTTTTAGGCCTGGGCCGCAGATTTCTGTATCTTTTACATGATCATTTTTCAATCTAATAGGCAAGGAGGTGATCAGCCTTCTGTGCCTGATACTCGCCGTCGACTTTTTGGGTCTAAGGCAAGCTGGTTTCCTGGCGATGTTTTTCTTCACCGTTCGAACGAATGTTAAATGCGCACATAGAAAGAAAGTCGATTGGTGCACAGCTGGGGAAAACGAACCTTCGACATCAGGGATGAGAGTCGTACGCTGAAGCCACTAGTGTGAATATAAAAAATATATTCAATGCATAAGTCAATTTAATCAAAAGAAATGTGTCTGTTATCTTTTATTAAATACTTTTAGTGCACTTTGGAGTCGTTTTATAATTTATTAATAAGGAATTTATTTACTACAATTATTTGAATATTTATCTTTGTACTTGTATTAATATGTACATATGTATTCTTGGATTACCAATTTATTAAAATGGCGTAAATATGGCAAACCAGAATAAATCACACAAGTTTCGCTATTATGTATTTCATAAAAACCGATTGAAAGTTATACACTTTTAGATTACCCAGACGGGCGATAATGCGATGCATCCACGGCTTGTTTCGTTGCATTTGTAATGCACTGCTTCTTATCCTGTGCTGTTTAGACTTGCAGATATTTTGTCGCAACTTACTTCTGTAACACGGCGCCGTCTTGTTTATAACCTAGACGTTGAAGTCTTGGAATCCTTTAAGTATCCTAAGTAGTTCCTGTTATAACTCAAAAAGAGACACAAAAGGCACGCTACGCTATTAAGTATGGTATTGGTACTTAGAAGGTTCCCTATGCAAACTTACTTATTAAATTAAAGAGGGTTACAACTATAATTATGCAATCATTATGGTATTAAAGCATATTTTGTATTGTTTAATAGGCATTTAACCATTGGACCTCGCCACAAAAATATAAATCACGTCTGGAACAAAAGAGACCGTAAATGAATACTTTTCCAATTAAATCGCTGGGTTTTTTAATTAAACGAATGTTTAAAGCCTGGCTCAGAACGCTATAGGGCAGAGCTTTTCCCTAATACCGATTGACGTTTTTACTGCCGCGTGAACGGTAAAAATATTTTATTAACCAATTTGAGGGCTCAAATCGATTGTCCTTAACAAGTGATTTTATGGACGATTTTAGGAAATACATTTTCACGACGACTTTTTATTTTAAAGTCGATAATGTAACTACGGTTACGTAAATATATAAAATTTGTTTCACATAAGATAATATTTATACTAACGTAGCTGTTTTTGATTGTCTCTCAGACTGTAATTTAATATATTTTTCACAAATCAGTAACTACAGATTGCACCTCATGCTGACCCCACTCGAAAATAACGAACTCTTAAAAACTCAGTTCGTATGCGCGCACTGCAACGCATTAATAATTGTTTATTGCGGCAGTGCCGTGACGGGAATATCCCCAACGAATTAACAATCACAACGACTACTATTCGTTCTATCGAGATCAAGCTTCGTTCGAGATTTACGCTTATCGAGAGACCTTTAAATGTAAGCAAAAACGAGTTAGGAGATTTTATCTACAAAGTCTAGTACTAAGTCGACTCTAAAGAGTTTTAAGAAAGATAAAAAGCTTAATTTTATCGTAATTCTGTGAGTCGCACATCAATAAAACATTTGATTAAATGTATAAATTACGAATAAAGACATTGTTTAAATAATAAAAAAATTGCACTTTCATGTTCCTGCCTACAAGACTCGTAGTCATGCTTTGTTCGTTCATGTTCCTCACATCAACATCAATGTAAAAAACTCAGTTTTGTTTCGCGCATCCCAGACATATACCGACCAATACTTAAGCTATCACTGTATATGCTTCAAATGACTATTAAGAATATTCATAGCGGTATATCACCTGTATTGCACACCCCACATTCACACCCTCACGTACATACCCTGACTTGCACACCATCACAGCACAGCCGATTCACTTAGTATAATATTTGAACCTTTTTGTATATAATATGTATTCCATCTTTGGCTTTACGTTTAGTATAATTGTTTATTTGTTGTATATAATAGCTGTAGGAATACGAAATAAATAAACTAATCGAGATCCGATGCTACGGGACAGTAAGGGTTAAACCAGATTGTGGAGGTATTTTGTTCGAATGTTTGCAGTTTGTACTAACTGCTCATTTTATTTCCTCCCATAATTGTGAGCAATTTCCGAAACACCCAAATGAGTCCTGATCGATTTGTTAAAATATGTTGATCTCTTGAAAACTATACGTTATTTATTTATTGAAATGTCTTTTTACGACTAAAAAAGTATGGCTTATTCATATCTTTGGCCTTTTGAGCCGATTATGAAAACAGCTCAAGTTAAAAAGAAAATGAATTGCTATAATCAAAGTTGCCAATTACCGCGGCTTCTCATTTATAAAGTTTCCTTTTTGAATGGAACTCAACTTGTTTCGCTTAAGCATTGAGAGCGCTGCCCTATTGTTCGAGTCTAATGGTTCGGAGGTTATAAAGCGCTTTAGGCGGTTCCAAAGTCATGACGCATGCGCTTTGCGTAATGTGTCCTTTTGATGACGCCCCCGGTTAGGGTTCAGATAGACATGTTACGTTTTTCGGAATAATTAATTTAAAACAAGGCGTAGAAATAATGCCTAGAGATCAACGAGACGTTGTTGTATGGAGGAATTTAAGTAACGCAATGAACATATTCTTCTACAAATCCGTTGAACGCAGTTATTTCAATCATATGAGAGATATTATACGTAACAATAATGAATCTTGGGTGGCCTCAACCAGTCTCCTTCATGTTGCATGATAATATAGCTACTTTATATGGTGATTTTAACCATGACACAGACGCAAAAATTAGTTGTGCCTAAAACCTGCACGTCTGTAATCGCCTTAAGTTTTTGTGCATGTGTGCCATGTGTGTGTGTGTCGAAATGGGCTTCGTTACATTGGCATGAATGAGAGAGATGGTGCGATCAATATTTTGAGGCTCTGAGGAATCTCATGAAATTTTTAGTAGTTTCATAATACCCCTGTGTCCTTTAATTAAATCTGACATTGAGAATGACAGTTCAAATGAATATCAACCAACGGTTGGAGCTTAAGTTAATTGAATCGATATATCTACCGGGGCACGTGTCATAGTCATTAATTAATGAGTTGAGACTCATCAATCAAATATATGCTAATTAATTATTCTTGACAGCCAGAAACACTATAAATATTAGAAAATATAATTTTTACTATATGTAGTCAAATTAGTCGTGACATATCATATATTTTAATCTCTAGAGTTTAAACATGACGTTTAATATGGATTTAATAACTAATTATACTCACATTTTAATCCAAGGTATGATTTAAAAAATCTTAAATTAATTTTACACACCACACACTTACAGTCAAGTAACCTCGACCACCAATTCAAATTGACGTTTTGCATTTTTTTAATAAACTATGTCGATTTCGAGATAGCGCGGTAAATTGGCAAACGAGGTTACATTTGCAGTAAGCTAGCAGCTATGTTACACAGATCTATTTCTATTCTACTTGGACATTGAGTCAAATGCGTTTTAAAAGAAAAACAAAAATAGGGCAAATAATGAGGACAGTGCAGGCAATGACTGAGCTCACGACACAAAGCGTTCTAGGCCGCCTCCACACGAAACTACGAAATTGCTACGTATTTGTTAAAAATACAATGCTTTTGTTGCTTTTTTTTAATTTAGACAGGTTCTAGATGACATTATTATTCGAAAAATAAAACGTTTGATAGTGAAGCTAATGTAAGAATAATTACTATATTGCAATGTTGCAAAATTTAACAATTTAAAAATGTATTTTTTACCTTTTTAAAAATAAGTTATACTAAGCGAGTTAAGTTAATTTCATGTTCTTTAATATAAATATGTTTCGTGTGGCTGCGTAGTTAAGAGTATAGAAGAAACATGTATATATATGAAACGTTTAAGGCAGTAAATAAGAGAACAAAAAAGAAGAGAAATGTGATGTGATATCTGAAATGTAAATAAACATAAAACAGAGCAAATTAAAGGACAGAATAAAACGAAAATGAATTCCAATGTTATGTTTTGGGAGAACTGAGCTACGCTCAAGATTAATTAAAGTCTGTAATTAAAGAAAACTGGATTTCATTAATTTCCTTCATTAGGTAAAATTAAATACACCACTGTTTGATGGCTTAGAAATTATTACTAGTTGATCTTCGACTCGGGTTTTATTTGAAAGTTTAACGAAATCCAATTCAATTACTTACATAAATTGAATTTTTCAGCCAATTTCGAACTGAAAATAACTTCAGAAATGAATTAATACAACAACCATTCGTATAGTTTTATACAAGAGTACCTTCGAGTCCCTCGGGAAGAGGTATGACTCACCTGAAACTGAAGAATTTTATTTTATTCATTTGATAATATATTCGTCATAATTTGGTATAATAGGTTCAAAATAATGCACTTATTGTACAGCTATATATATATACAATATACATATATAAGTATTTTGGTTAGAACTGTTAATGACAAATGAGTTTTTATTCAAATATATTAACACAAAAAGTGTTACAAGCATTGACAAGGGATACTACATACAAGAGATTATTTTATTTGAAATAACAATAAAAAACGTTGTCTTATTTATTTTCCATATCTTACGCTTTCACTGAGTCGACCAGTTTACGTAAGTCAAAACGAAAAAATTACATTTACGTACATCATAACTCCTGTGTTGATAACATTCATAATTTGAAACATATAAGAAATCACACGGGAACCTCACAATTTTTTGCTAAATAAATAGTGACTTCCGAAATAGCGACCAATAATTCAAGCAATGACGTTTATTTTCGATGTGCGGCGTGATATAAGAATTCATCTTCAGATTTATCACCCTCTATGCAAATACTATGTGATGGATATTGCTTTGGCTTCTATGTGTCGAAATTAATGTTTTTTCAACGCCATGAGCCTGGAATTTAGTCATTTTTCATGACATTTTAATATGGAATAAGATATTTTCATTTCGTAATATTCAATTACCTCCTCTAATATATCATTTTAGATGTTGATATATTTTTGTAGAGTAAAATAACCTACTTAACAGCATAAAATGTTATTACGTATGATTTGATCTTATAACTATCGGTTTGTAACTAACAAAAAGTATATATATATATATATTTTTTAATCAAAACGAAATGAAACATACACAAAACAAATTTACGTTATTATTTTATAGCTATTATTCTCATACAAAATATAGATTAGAAAACTATAAAAAATAATTTTTTTTCTGGTATCAACTATAATATCGCAAGCTTTTCTAAACAATGGTGATACCAAGAGGTCGAATAACATTTGACACGTACGTACGATTAACGTGACCAAATAAGGTTGAAGAGAGGGTATGATTAGGTCCAATTGGATTACGGTCGCCTGTCGCTGACCAAGCGCTGGTGGTAATCAAGCCACTCCCGAATTAATCGTTATTATTGACTTTGGATTAATTAAAGCTGCGGAAGGTTAATCGGCGAGCCAATCTGGTGCGCCGTGATATTCGCCACAAGTTATGATTTGGTCATTGCTTTCAGTGAGTATTCTCCACGTTTAGATGTTATTTATTTGCCTAAAATTGGAACCATGCAAGATGCTGTGCTAGCTAAATATTGGATTTTAATTTAAAATATTCATTTTAATGTTTTCGTTCTTGTTATAATTAACAACGTTAGAAAAATAGAACGATTGAGTAAGGATACCGTATCCGTATCTTAATAGTAGCAATACCTACATAAAATTACAGTGCAGCGTAAATACGTAGCTACGCTACGACAGATACTGATGCTACGACGCCTGCTACGACCATGATACTATGGCTACGACGAAAATTTATATGGTATATGCATATTTTATTGATATATATATTTACAAGGAATATAAAATATGAATATGAATTTTAAAATCTCTGAATACTCTAACCTAACCTAGCATTTACATTTATAGAGTACGCTTATCTTTCTGTCAGTCCGTGGTTTTTGGTACAAAAAAATTCCTATTGTAATGAATTTTCTGACGGAATTTGTACAAAGTAAAAAGATCGATCAGTTTGTTAATACTTGGAAATATTTATCGATTTCCTAGGTAAAAACATTAACCAGAATCTAAAATAAAACAAAGCACAATTCAATCCCTAACAACTGCAACAACTTTCCTAGTTATAAATTCATTAAAACTTTTTAAAAGACTAAGGGAGGACTTTATACACCCAGCATTTTTGTCCAATTTGTTTCGTTTCTTTTTAAATCATATATAAAATAGAAATGAATAATTTTACGTGTATAGGTAAAAGCTAAACTCACCTTATTAAGTTAAATAAGGTACTGTATTTTTTTACAAAGAAAATGCTTAGTGCATATTTTGTGTCTGCTTTTCGCATATTTAATTGAAAATTTTAATACATGTAAATTTTGTAATTTTATGCCTTTTGTACTTATGTACGGAGGTAATGTTTTGGGTAACAACGAAAGAAGTACTCTGAGTTAAAGATGCTTTTCAGAAATAAAGTTACAGAATTTTGAAATTATACTTAAATAAATTTTATTTAAGTTGATGACTGGAGCGACACAAGCGTTTCCATTGATTGGTTTCACGCCAAGGGTCAGCTGTAATTAATTAAGTTGGCAACACTGTGCCATCTGTCAGATATTGCTGTGTGACCTGTTTTCAAGTTTAAATAGTTTAAGATCGTAAATACAGATTATTATTTTTGTTTTATTTTATATCAAAGCTGAATGTTTATGAATTAATTTTTATTACTAATACTACTTTATATACATTGATTATGTAAAGTAGGCATTAATTACATTAATTATTATTATGCAAAAAGAAACCGAGTTTCTATTTGTAAATATACAAGGTTGAAGTAATTAGTAAGATGTAAATCAAATAGGATTAATGGGGCGCTGTTGATATCCCCAGGCCTGATAAATGATGTAGGAATTAGGATAAAACTAATTCATTTATTGTTTCATGTTATTCATTTACGTATTCGAGAACCTTTTAATTAAGTTACGCTCAAAATAGTCACCGTACGTAATTAGTATAATATTTTAAATACATTAATAGACTCTATTAACGCTAATTAATTTTTAAAACACTGAAATTATCATTTACCGGTTTTTTTATTAATTTATGTTATATAGAGGTAGATTCTTTCTATATGTATCCTCTATATATTATCTCTTTCTCTATATAAAATAAAAAGAAATCAGTGCTGTCCTCAGGTATGCAACTCGCACGCTGAAGCCACTAGGCCAACACTGCATTTCTTCCTACATATATCTTAGTATAATTACTAAAATACGGGCAAAGCCTCGATTAGCAGCTAGTTAAAATAATATAATGCTGCAAATTTTCAAAGAACCCAAAAGATAATTTTTCTCTTATAAAAGTTGGCATTTAAGCTGATTTACATTTCAATCCTTTCATTGTGAGAAACGAGCCCAAAATCTTAAGGATCTCTTGAAATAAGAGGATACCAATTTGGCAGTGTTTTAGAAATACATTGAATGAATTCAGTCCGAATTTCTAGTGGACTTAAGCGTCTTTTGAATTTTCTCTACTAATGTTTTTTATTACGTAACCTAAAGCTTGAGGTAAACTTTTATTTATCAGAAATCATATATGTAATACAGTATTTTTACTAAGTTCATTTAAAATTTAATTAGAAATTTTAAAGTAAAGGATTTGAATTAAGAATATAAAGGTAATCAAGTAGCTTCAAAGGCGGTTAAATTATTCCGCTGTTAGAATCGTTAAATATTTCAACAATCAGTCTCAAGTGCGAGTGCAAACTTCTATCGGGCAATTAGCGCCATTTGCAATTCCAAATTCAAAGTCGTTAACGATAAAAAAACGTCGAAAAAATTAAGAGCAGCCATAGAGTAAATAACCAACTGGCGACTAAGAAAAACATAATTAACAAAAAATTCTAAATCTTGAAAATGGAATGCAAAGTGAAAATGTTTAAACGTATCGTCTAATTAAGTTTATACTTTAGAAATGAGGTTTTATTCGAGACCGCCTGTTATTTTATTCTTTTCGCAGCGGTTTATGAATATTTTATAACTTTAAACTTCTTTTCAACCCTTTGCAAACAATCCAATCTCGGTTCGCCAGACGTACCTGTAACAAACAAAATAAACTATGAGACTCCATTTAATACAGTTACTTGCTTGTTTCTTTTGGTCTAAATTTGTGGAACAAAAATGCTTAGGTGTATTTGTCAACGTTAAGCTGACTTAGTGCATTCCGACCGCAGTAACAATGCTCTAACATTTAGCACAAACAACAGACATCAACAAATGTCAGCAATTTACTAAGGTTTTGTGAGTACACGGCGGAATCTGAGGCCTTTCAGCCCAATTAACGGACAGAGCCCAACATTTTCCAAGTTGGACTGTGGTAAATGACACCGCTGGTACATTGTTTTCTAGATGTTATACAATTTATGTTTACACTTGTTTACATTGCACTCTATACAAGAGGTATTTTTGTTAGGTCTAGAAAATGTGTTGTTTTTTTATGACATACAAACAAATATTACCCAACTATAGACTATTAATTTTAATTGTTCGGTTTCCGTGCTTAAAGTACTTAATCGATAAAGTCGGTATTTATAAAACAGCTTACTACATTTGATATTCGCGAATAACGTTTTGTAAATTATAATTTAATTAAAGGCTAAACGAGCGACATATTTCATAAAGATAAATAAATTCTCATAGCAATAATTTTTAAATATTGCCTTAACGCCTTCACTTGCTGTTATTGCTCTGGCGCTCGTAATTAGTTAAACGTAGGAGACGCTTTCAATGTGAGCTCAAACACCTTGGAATAAGGGTTATAAAAGCGTCAAAATATGTTAAGTAACAAGGAAAATTCGACTTTATAGCTGTTCGTTAGGGAGTATAATAGCGTGGGCTCATGAAGAATGTGACTTAGTATTCAAAATGAACATTAGCGGATTAAAGCGCAGTATTAATAGTCGAATGTCGTGATGTAAATAAATGGCAGGGCAGGGGTAGTGTTTTTAATTCACACATCTGTCGCACTTGTGGACTAAGCAGGGTTAATACGGTCATTGGGATGCCTTTCAAATGCAGTCGGGCATCGTAACAATTGTTGATTCGAAATAAATTTAAGAATTAAGGGTCGATTGGAGCTTTAAATTGAATTAACATTGACTTAATGTCACCAAATGAGTTTTAAATGCGGATTAATACATTTAAATTTAGACATCTGTGGTCTGTAGACATTTGTAGAGACATTGCATTTAGTAAGGACTTAGAATCGTAATAAAATTAAGTTTTTAAATAATCCGTAATTATTTAAAGAACAAATTATTAGAAAATTTCATATTTTCATTCATGCGATATTAGATATACCGATTCCCGAACTTAATCGCACTTAAATGCAAATATTTTATTTTAGATGTTTGTGAAGACAAACTGCATTTAGTTAATTCAAAGTACAAATGAAAAGTTGCTTTACGGTACTACGTAAATTCCGCAATATCTCTTATTAAATAATAGAAATATTATACAATTTGTACAAAACCTGGCAAGCCGTGTCCGAGTTTGAAAAGACTGCAATGCGCCTGCTAATTTAATAACCAACCACGGCCGCTCTAAAAATACCATTCCATATTTTCTTGATTTTTAGACCGTTTCCACTCTCATATCAGTGTGATGCAATTAAACAAGGGGACGAGAAAAGTGATTCTATTTCACCGTTTGGACATCTTATTATAAAACCTTTTTATTTGTTCAGTTCCTTTTATCATTTGTGTCGACATTCGATTTGTTCGGACCTTGTTCATTAGAATTAAGTTTTCGCACGAGTTATGTAACCTAACATTAGTTAACTTACATAGTATATATATTTTAGTTAGTAATTAGAAGCGAAAACCAAATGTGCTAACATTAACTTACACTTGTAGCCAATTAATTGTAATACGTCAGTTTAGTAATAAATAAGCCCTTTGTTTTTAATACACTCAGAAATTGTAATATAACATTCTCGTTTCCGAGAATGTCCAACAATACACTCGACTACACTTACATTCTTTATAGGTAACAGAATTGTACCTTCGATTTAAGAACCCTTAAGTAAGTCAAGTTAGTTTTATGTTAGCAACCCCACTACTCCTAATTTTGTGTTAGTTATAAGCTCATATTTTAAACGATTAAAGCCAATTGCCACCCAGCTTCAAACAAAGAGTTTCATTTATTTGAACATCCCTCTAACAACCACCACCGAACTTAACTCACCTTTCAACCTAATATTACCTTTTCGGTGTATCTATGTAGGCTTAGTAGCTATTTTGACTTGAAACTGTTAAACGTGTTTCTTACACGTAATAATCGTTTCACCAATCGATTTCGCTATTCGAATAAAATTCACTTACGGAATGGAAACACACTTCGACAAACTTTTTGATTTGAAAACTTCTAGCCAAGTACTTGTGAACGTAAACATCCACGGTATACAATCGATACGATTCCATTGTTTCACTGATCGAATTTAAATATATTTTTTAAACATAAATTGATATAAACACATCCAGGTATTTAAAAAAAATGTTTCAGTAATTAGTATTTCTTTGAAATAGATAGCTAATTGTCTTGATACTTTTATTATTTTATAACGCTACTATTTCGATTATAACTGATCTATCAACGTGTCAGTTATTGGATTGTAATATTCAGTTCAGATAATGGAATAATATTATTGTTATTAAGCATTAGTGGAATTGGCGAGGCGATTGGGGTTATGTGGACACTATAATGTAATTTATAAGTGCTTGTGAAAACATGACCCGAATGAAGATGAAAAGTAAAATGGAAAGGGTGGAGTCTAGTTATAAAATTGGATGACTGTCGAATTTAGTACTTTATATGACGTATTTTATATAGCATTGCTGTATTAAGTATAAACGAAATCATTGAATGAATCATAGTGTTAAATTTTGTAGAACAACGGGTTAATAATCGTTAAATTGAAACCCCTAAACTTGAAAAGCATATTTTCCGATAACACAACGAGTTCAAAAATTTCTAAATTCGACGTTGCGCCGCCATTGAAACAAAATAGGACAATGATTTTACGGTCCAATGCCTCTGATACCGCAGCCGCGTGCCATTTCATATATTATGTACATTCTTGAACCAAAACTAAATGGAGTATGACTGGGACAGATTGGCCAACTGCCAACCACCCTGTGGTGTGCGGTGCTTAGGGTTATGTTATTATAGATTATTATTATTACGCTATGACTTGATTTTATGGTCATTAAAATGCTTATTGTCATTCATTTTGATATAAACCTCAAAGTACGTCGTTTCTCAACTAAGCACCACTATTATGTAGAACCAGCTCCCCACTGAAGCTGAACTATTTCTGAACAATTTCGACCAATTTTCCTTCAAGAAAAGAGCGTACCGATTCTTAAAAGGCCGACAACGCACTCGCAAGCCTTTTGGTAATGTGAGCGGCGGTATCACTTAGCATGAGCCTCCTACCTCCTGTTACATAACGTATGTAGCAAACAGAGCGCATATTACCCTACCGTTAGTGAAGATAAGTATTATGTGTTTATAATCTAAATAAATGTAAAGTATAGAGGTAATAACCCCAAATTAATTAAGCACAAAATCCAACGTTGCATAGGTGGGGTGGGTTAAGCGCAATCGTTAATCTTAATGCAAATTCGTGCCAAGCTCCACTAATGGCACCCGTATTTACTGTTTACACGTCTTATTCTGCTTCCAATTATTTTGTGACTCTGAGCAATTTGTCCCAAAAATGCAAAAGCAGCAGAGAGTGTATTAGGTCTGTCTGAGGGTTAAAAAGCAAGGTACAGGAAACAAAGGCTATGTTAATTTATATTTGTTTATTTAACCTATAACTTAAGAATATATAGTATGATTTATGTGCTGAAAAGTAGTTGATTTGATCCAATATCCCCCTTTTAAAAAAAAACAGTATTTCACTAGGTAGTACATTCGTTGTTCTTTGTTTTAACGTTATCACTTGACATTACGCAATAGATTCCATTTTTTCTACATAATACGTGTATATAAAGAAATGCGACAAAAGAAGCGTATCGACCGTAGATGATACAACTGGAACATGGTGGCTGCAAACAGACCTTGTAGCGCTAAATGCCTTTTATCGATACCAAGGCTGCATTACTCAACAGTTCTTGTGTCGTGTTCGACGTTTTTTCGCTTCATTACCCCGGGGCACACAATGCGTGATTCCCATGAGAGGAAATTATGGAATTTTTCCAATTTCCAACAAGAAATTTATTAAGTTGGCAAGAGTGGCATTTTAACGAGGATAAATATTTGCTTCGCTTAACTGTTAAGATGTTTTTTCAAGTTTAATAATGTATTTTTTGCCTCTATATATTTTTCTTTAACGGTAATTTCGGGAGATGAACTTCATTTGTTTTTCCAAAATTTAAACATCTTATAGGGCAGGGCGTGTTTAAATATCGTAACTATAAAAAACATAGTTATTGAAATTAAATTATCCAGAAAGCGCGATTTAAAGTAATAATGAATTAGTCCGAAGGCTTTATGATAGTTTACTACTCGCGTTTATCGTTACTTTACTTAGCGCTTTACGGGGCGTAATAAAACATTTAGTGAGTCGTATAACTGCGAGACGTGTTATAATACGTTATTTATTCAGTATATTTGTAGTGCTTCTATTTTATTCATGACTTGGCAGTAAGAAACTGCGGCCTTAGAAGCGTATGAGTGCCATTTCGTAATATTATATGGCATAGTCTGGTAATGATTTTCATAAGCGTCACTAGAGTTATTGAAAATATGTAATGTTGTCATATGAACATTATTTAGACTGCTTCCTATATATTTATTGAATAAGTCTTCGACTAATACATAAAAATACGGTAAAGCATTGAAAAATTTAAAGAATTATGAAGTGCTACGAGCGATTTCCAGGCAACACGAGTCAATTATGTTCGTGTCAATTACGTTAAAATATAAACAAAATACTTGCTAGAACTACAGTTCAGGCTTTATTTTTCCTGCCAATAAGTTCCAATAGCAACTATAATCAAGTCGCTGTTTGCATACGGACGCGGCCGCTTTTTGACGTGCTATCGTTAAGAGAATCTGTCGAATTATTCTCATGAATATTTATCCATTCGTCTGTCGCCTGGGGGCTTCGTAATGGTGGTGCAATGGCTTTAGTTGATCGTTGCAGAGATCAATATTCTTACAGCACTTTTATGGCACATTATTCCACTTGCAATTGTGGAGAGTTTCTTTCCATACCACCTCTCGTCTATCTAACGTAGATTGTTTGTCAAAAATTTTGGGGGTTTTCATTAATTTTCATTATTGTCAACTGTATATATTCACTTTTGGATGCATGCATTAATTCAGCAAATTGTAAATGATAAAGTAATTTTAGGAACTTATATGGTTAGGTTAGCATATAGCGTGTCTCCGATACCTAAAGCAAACATTTCCAATGTAACAGTAATGTGCAAATTCATCTGGTGAGCTTATCTATGCGCACTTAGCTGTGGGAGATAGGGCTCCCGATCCCGACACAAATCCGGGATAGAAACGGGTTCCAAAATCAAGGTAAGCGCCTCACGGGCTTAGCACTTCGATAGGTATTCAAATTGGTTCACACTTGATTAATCATAAGATGGCTTTCGCGGCGAACGATTAATTTAGCTTCACCGACTCCAGTATGTTTGAAATTCATTTTATTTTTTAACATTAATTTCGAGTTTATTACTAATTTCGACAGTTATGTACGAAAGTACGAACACATATAAATAACATATTTGTAGCTTTATTATGCACATTGCGTATTGTCGTCATTGTTCAAGCGAAATATTTTTGCAAATTTACACACATACAAATAAATCAAAAATAATAATAATCAGAAAAGAAAACTAACAAAAAATTATAGAAAAAAAGGAATAAGGTAAATTTTAAGTGTACAATGTGTGTGTGTTGTGGTTGTAACTGGCCCTGGCTCAGCATTATGCTGTGAAGCAGACGTGTTACACAGCACTGGTCATTCTGTCAGAGCCCACAACAGTTACATACACATCAATAATATAACATATCACACAATGCCTACCAATTAAGGTCAGTGTAAGAAATACGAAAACCTCCTTCTTTACCTCGTAGTCGCACAATAGTTTGACTACCAATATAACCCAATTCAGTTTGGCATAAATCATTAATCCATAAAGCATGATAACTAAGCACCGCCCGCAAGGTATAAGGACGTATCAGTATTTGATAGGGGATCGATTTTCAGCAGCTCAATGGAATCATCTATCGAAGCGTTTGAGATAACCTAACAATGTAGCGCTCTTGAACCATTTATTCGATAGTGAGATCGTTGATACAAAGCTTCTACGGTATCTTGAGAAAAATCTGTTTTCATACGTTTTCAGTTGCAACACTTCGTCGATGTAACTTCATAAAATTTAAAAGAAGCATCGTTGTTTATCAATTTGTAGTAGAAAAATATTACAAAACCAACATTATTTACGGCAAACAATATAGCAAGCTCAAAGAGCACATCGTAGTTCACTGTTGTTTATTAGGCTTTATTCCATCGTTAGAGACGTTCCCACCTTCTGGACAAGACGCATAAATCTCAATCATAATTTGTAAGCGTCAAGCACGGGCCAGTTGTCCAATGATTGATGGAGGCCGTGCTTCATTCTAAATTCAAACCAGCCAACCGGCGGCAAAATGGCCGACCGAAGTAAATTGATTAAAAATCTATTTGCGTCCAATTACCAGCACTTAAGTGTCATCCCTACCTCACTACCTCTTACTTTTAGCTTACAAACATTACTAAGAACCTTTAATAGATTTAGATTAACCGCGACCTGTGGAAAAGTTTAAAGAATTCTAGTCGATTTATTTAGGCATACCTCATAATATCTTATTTTATCTTCATCTATTTATAAAGATTGTTTTATTCAAATCTTACCCTAAGTTCCAAGAACTAGTAATATCGAATAGCAATACACGCCGCACAGCGTTCAAGCGTTAAACTTTGACCTATGTATAACTTTGGGTTAGAGGTTGCGACAAATAAATGATTTTTCCTAGATTATTATTGTGAAATTTTCGTATAACATTAAAATGCAAACCATATTGCTAAACCGCTCATTACAAAATTTACCGTTTATGACAACAAAAATCCAAAGTGGGCGTTTTTTGCAATGGCATCGAGTGTAGGCTACGCAGATAAACATATTCCGGTCATAAAACGATGTAGCCACATAAAAATAACTACCAAAATTTTCATTGACAATAAACTGGCGACATAACGTCACCCCTTTAATCCCATAAAATTTATGTTTCAGGCTGTTCGCGAAACATTATTATTTTAAGGGTGATCTATTTATTAGGCCTCTGGCTGAGCTACTATTAATAAATTAAGACCCCCTGAGGGACCGGCCTAGCCCTACCTATATCTAAAATAAAACTTACATTTAGAGATTCTATTCAAACCTGTTTAAAATTACGAAAGTGTTTAATTAAGTATGGTCATCAAACTTTTCTTGGTTTGTCAGTTGAACAGGTTGAAAAGAGGGCAACCTACAAACATATCTTAGATTCCTACTACGCATTTCTACTATTCTAAAACATTTTCATAATACACCGTTCGCGTTACAGTACCTCTACATGACGTACTAACAAAACGCTAGAATCGGGAAAACTGTAAGAGACAAAAAGAACAAATTTAAGAAAATATCTAACCTAACATTTAAAAGCCACGCATTAGTTTTGATCACAAAAATATGGTCTGTATTGTAACTAATAACTATACAATTGTTAGATTTATTATTTATTTAATTTTAGTTCAATTTATTAGTCCGAACGAACTCTTCTGAACTTATGTCCTTGCCATGTCATGTCTCGTCGAGTACCAATGACATTTTTATCTATTGTTACACTGTTATTAATTATTTTAACAATTTATTTTCTTTTCAACTGCTGTTAAACAGAGTACAGTATAGAATTGGTATTTTTATTTTTATGAATTCTTCCATTGATAAATGGATATTAACGGCATTTCATGAAAGAAATAAGGCAAGGTAAATAGGAAAAAATAATCCTACTAAACAATTCGAAGCACTAAATGTCTATTTGAATAAATTCTTAATATATGTATAAAAATATAATTAAATTAATACTTAATATGTAAGGTACAATAAACAGTAAATTAAGTATAGAATATTTTTTATCGAGTGGGATAATTAACGTTTACTTTCAATTATAAAGTGCCGTCTGTTTTACGTAAGCGTTCATTTAAATAAATTAATGTTAGATTTATGTACAAAACTCCTTTTGGATTACGGTATGTGCAGCCAAGATAATAGACGGCCTCGTTTGGGTAATTCGATGAGCAAATGGCGGAACACTCAATAAGGAAAGTTTTAGGTCATATTCCTAAACTAAATTTATTACGAAGCTATTTTATTAATAAAAAACGTGTAAATTTATATGTAACGTCCAAACGCAATATTATTAACAATTTTTATTGACAATATATTTAAAATTCAAGGTTAAATCCGCAAAGTTGGTAATACACAGTTACATCGTTTTGATTCGAAACAAACAAGTGTTTTTTAAAACAGTATAGGTATGATGATTATATTCATACCAAAAAAAATTCATTAAACATTCACAAATTTGCCATATGCGACACTGGAAAATATGAAAAGTTTCATATTTTTTTTATATTGTTGCAATTCTCGCTTGTCACTCATGGTCGATACAGATTATAATAGGGAGTTAACGAGATGTTAAATTCTGAAAAACAGGCGACCTCGATAAGGGTCCGACGGGGGTACAATTAAAACGCGGGATGTAGGCTTAAGATTAACTGAACTAGAAATAATGAGACTCCGTGAATAATGAGGTAATGTTGCATATTTCCCCTTAATTGAGGATTGTTTGCCATCATTCTAAAAATTTTGCCTTTTAATTTAAGCAAATTTTACAAATTATTAAAATTCCAATGAGTTATCGATTTGATTTGATTATTTTACAAAAAATTTCTTTATCAATAATTTCTGACGAAAAAAAACAAAATGTCAACCTCCTTCTTTTTAGAAATATTGAGAGTTGTAAGTAAATATATCAACTTTAAATATTACCCTGAAAGATTTTAAAATTGTTAATAAAAAGATCAAAAGCAGATAAAATGTACTTGAATGCAATGCAATGCATGAATTTAGGCACAGACGATGTCACAATAGATAGCTATAGCTATTTAAGATATTTGAGCTTCATGTCACTAAAACGTGATACCCTCAAACTAAAGTGAAAGTGATCGGCAATATCGACTTGATATTTACAAAACGTAAGAACTCTCGACACGAGTCCGTTCTTCGGAACCGAATAAAAGAAAATAAATAAGAATTCCCAAGTACTCCTGAGGACTTTGTTAACTTTACAGTTAGCGCTTACTTACCACTCGGACTAGCTTCTTTAGCTACTGTTGAATACGTGATAGGTTTTACTATACGTCGAATTCGATTTACGAATTTTCGTTTTCACTTGTATAAAAGTGAGTTTTATTATATATTGATTTATTTTCCTGTTTTAGAAATATCGACACTATAGCTATTTTAAATCCATGTTTACTCAGTAAATATGAGTGTGATGTATGTCGATGAGTGATGATGACTGATGATTCTAACCTGCCAAACGCACCATTGTAAGTTACGATATCGTGTTTTACTGCATATCAATATTTCACGTTTGCATTTGTGTGACTGGCAGCATTTTTGTATTAGTACATAAAATGAGTAATAACAAGAGTACGTACACTATATATACATATATAGTATTGTCGTTATATCATATCCTATATCTGGTTTTATGTGGCTATTAAATTGTTAAAAACGTGTATTATTATAAAAATATACTTGTTTTGTTAAACACTAACACCTAATATAAACATTCCAAGATGATGACGTCTTAATGTGAAAAACTATTCTTCTGTCCTATAATGCACAATTTAAATATATACTTTGATATTTGATATCTAATAAGTTGTAAAAGTATTGGATATTGGTTCGCCCTAAAACTCAGTTTAAAGTGTCACTCCCTACTGCTTCAAGTTTCCACAATAAAAGTAAAAAGTCGGAAAATGTTGTAGCCGCAACTAGAGCCCGCTCGGAAATATCGACTTGATAGTTTGTTACTGGTGACGTTTACGCCACATCTATACTCGGGTTTTATATCTTGAGCTGGTGTCTACGTAGATTTATCTTTTTCTATATAAGTGTATGGTTAGTAGAGATGCACGCGAAAAATGTGTAACTAAATAAAAAATATATACGTTTAATTATGTCGTTCATCTTACTATTCTTAAACCTATTGAATTTAACGTAAAACAGTCGCTCTGATCCAGTTTCACTGCTAGAAAAATCTATAACCAATAACGCTAAATAATATCGATATATAAATATATCGATATAAATAATATCGATATATAAATATATCGATATTATTTATAGAGATAGAGGGTCGATAGAGAAATAATATGCCTTTGTCCAGAAATTAAGGCTTTAGGCGGAATGAAGGCTAGTGTCGGTCACAGGTGTGGCAATATTGAGTTTAGTGTATTAGTGTCAGACACGATATTATGCAAATCCGTGTGCGAGCTGGCAAGTTTTGGAAATTCAGTTTCGCGTCATCCCGTTTATTAATATTAGATTTAGCTCGCTACAGCTATGCGAACCGTCATTGAAATTGAAATGGCTTTGTTTGTGCGTTTTTATTCAACGATATACACAATTCATCATTTAATTAATCATAAATAAATATGTCTAAATAAATTTGTTTATTATAGAACAAAAGATACAGGTATCACTTATTCCACGTCATAAAATTTGAATCTGAAGGTATCCCTACTCATCGGTAAAGAATACAGAGGGTGTACGCCGAAGAAAAAGCCGGCGTAAAAAACTCTCGGTACACTTTTAAAATAGTAAATCATCAAACAACACTTATTTTAAAACAAATATCGCAAATTAATAAGAAGTAGCCTGTCTAGCACTAGTTCCAGTATCCTTTTATCAACTATATAATTGAGAATTAAGAAACATTGCGATGTGCTTCACGTAGAAAAGAAAGAAATCAACGTACTTTAAATAACTGTCTCTCACCGACTATTTTATTCAGTCGTTTAAAAATATATATTTTTTAATTTAAAACCTATACAAAACAAATTTTGTAAATATATAAGATTATATAATCAATGAAATATTGTTTTAATAATAATAATGAGCACACAAATAGTCTCATCGAAATCCACATATTACACTTTCTAACCATAAACATACTATAATTAACCGTATATCAGATTAAATACTTTCTATGATAGGCGTGAACAACTTCAAAGAGCAAAACAGTGGGTAATAGATGTCATACAATCAAGGGCAACACGCTATACCGCAATTACCGGCGCTAATCCGTCAGTCAGTGCGGCCAAACCCAAAGTGGGGGAGATATGATTGATACTATTCATAATAATCAATTAAAAAACACGTTTTTTTGATACATTCCACAATGTGTAATTTAGAATTTTACTGTGTGAGATATTATACATAATTTAGAATAACATTTTTCCAAAGGAATTTCCATTATGTGTATGTTTAAAGTCCATTAACAGCGTGAATATTTAAATAGTTCCAAGATAACCCATATTTAAACCTAGGTAAAATCCCAAGATTGAGACGATATCGTAAAAGCTTTAGATATTATATTTCGATACATTAAGGCGCTTTTAAAAGAACAAACATCGTAATGGATTACTTAAGTAATAAGCTTCAAATCGTAAAGTGTTTCCACCGTTATTGATATTTGACAAATAAAGCAATAAATCAGCCATATGAGGGTTCCGAGGACATAATCTTGACCGATCAGAAACACCATTACATTTATTGCAAGCCCGAACATTATCCGCAACGTCTAATGCATTATGTATTTCTCCTACGAATTGGCAGAATAGGTTTTAACGAGTTCGCACATTCGGGATTATTACAGACATATTTTTGTGTTTATGTGTCTCCTAAATCTTTGTCTGAATAAAATAACGACATTAGATTAAGAAGCGCACGTTAAAATACTAGGCGATATCTGTAGTATCTAAAGTACTATAATATATAATAGTACTTTCTCTAAAGGAAGCATTAGTAATTTTTTAACTTTCTAACCAGAAACAACAACGATTATTAGGGAGTTAGTTATCAAGTTATATTGAAGCCATACTTAAAAACACTTTAGAAATTCAGTATTATTTTAAGGAATAAATTGACGAACTAATAAAGCATTAATCGTGGTTTCACGTCGATAAAAACTGCAGTGGAAAGGTGGAAAATGCATCCGTTAATAAAAGGGAATTTTTATTTATTGTGCGGGCATATCGGTAATTGAGTGCCGCAGGCTACGCTACAATAATACTGAATTTCTCACTGCTTGTACTTGCATATAAATCTTTGTTATCACGTTCATCGGCGTAAAATTGCAACCATACATCATTAAGATAAATATTTTAATATATAAATACAGAAACGAAATATGTCCTCTTTTGCATTGCTTAATCCTTTAACCTCATCGGGTACAGGATAGATATTTCTGCATTTGGTTCGTTGCTAAGTTTTCTTTATTTTTTTTAAATCAAATTAACGAAAGCTATCTTCCTACCCGAAACAATGTCTATTTTATCGAAAATCAATCGCAGTAATCCCAGCAGCTTACATTCCATTTATAATATAAGTTTGTCAAATAAGAGTCTTTCCTCCAACTATTTTGACGTCTTGTAGATAGTACCGGTGACTCCAGAGCTAGTGCTTTCCTCGCTCAACGAATAATACGTATCGTGATACAGCGAGGAAATGCTGCCAGCGTTAAAGGTACATTGCCACAGGGACCAAACTTTTTAAATTTGTTTTAGTTATTAATTTTTTATTATAATTATTATTACTATGTACGTTAAGAAAATTGTAAGTACTGCATATTTGTGTGTTGGAAATAAGTTTATTTCTTATATATTAATAAATTAATTTATTCATAGATAGAAGAATCGGAAACTCTCATCCACTTTATTATTCGCCAACTTTTTATAGACAAAGTCACGGAAATCAGGTAGCATTTCTACATTTTACAATTGCGAGATGAAACAAAGCGGTTGAAGGAAAATGAAATGCAAGTGATGACCGAGATTTACTCTTCCAAATATTATTTTTAGCGATCATTAAAATATCTACTTTGCAATGCAAATGGCCATAATTATTATTCTTTGTATATTCAGGAACCGACTTTTGGATTCTATAAATAATTACATTGAGGTCTTTTAAATGAGAACGGTGTTGTTATATTCTAATTCGTATCTATGTGTCTAAACGTATTAAATTTGCCATATCTTTGGCTATAAACTAACACTTTAAACTGTCTAAACATTATTTTATTAGTTTACAGAAAAAGTGTTCGTTTTTGGTGAGTAAAATAAAACTGGAGATTTTACTGCGTTTAATTAAAGATTAAACTTTAAATTGAGATAACTGAGGAGTTATGGCATAACTTACTTTATGATTGTTTAAAAGGTTTTAGAGTTAAGGGAAACTTTATGTATTACATTGTTTTAATTACTCCTTGGCGTGATTGTAAACTTTAATAGTGAATAAACGTTTGTGAAGTTCTAAATAATAGCTTTGGTAACTAATTTGATTCATAAAAATGTTTTTTGTAAACTATTAGTTAGTATCAGGTGCTGTATCTAAGTAACAGTGTCATCAGGAGATTTTTTTCTGTATATGGGACTATTTCATATGATTTGGAAATGTCTATTTATAATTATTCGCGATTCACAAAGACGCTAAGACACACTGAAACAGGCCTAGACAAACGAACTGCCAGTTTAGTCTTCTAAAACCTCCAAAGATATCCTAATATATCAATGCCTTCAGCTACTTAAATATCAAACCTAAAGCATCCCAAAAATAAAAATGATTCACAAAATAAGAAGTGATTAGGGTGAAAGCCACCCGCTGTTCAAAGGCAAACATTATACTGAAATTCAACCCAGGATCCCCAGTAGACCATGGTTCATGCGTTTAGGACATGTTTGTACACCTCATCATTTAGCAAGGCATCGTATTGTTGATAGTATTATTTGTGAGTGTGGAGAAGATATTGGTGACCTCGACCATATTTTCTTTTCTTGTTCCCAATATGACCGTACCTCCTTTCTGAATTCCTTACAATCACTTCATGTTCCGTTTCCGACTAAAATCTCCTACCTTTTGCTTTATACTTTATTGTTTTATAATGTATTATCTTATTTCATAATCTATAATAATATTAAGATGTAATATGTCTATGTACATATTTTGTTTTTAACCAGCATCCCTGTATTTCCTTTTGATGTCTTTGTTGTTTCCCAACCTTTTACTTGAAACTGGCATAAAGTTAAAACTATTGCCATAATATTAAAAAAAAAGCCACCCGCTGGAAGGGACCTCCGCGAAAACGATACATGGGAAGACCACAAAAGCGCTGGGCTGACGACATAGTTTGGGGAGAAATGGATCATCCATACTGAAGAACACAAAGAAACGGAAATAACAAAAACTAACGTAGATTAAGAGTATAATAACAAAACTAACAACCATTTGACATGGCATTTATAATATGGAATTAAAGTGGCTTTATTAGTATTTAAACATGAAACCAAAAGCATTTTTTAAAGGATATCTTTTCCTATTCATAACGAAGGACACAAAATGTGTGTTACGACATGTATAACGTTCGTTACTTCGCAGAGATTTACTAAGTGCGAGTCGGCGTCAAAGTTTACCTCTAATGTGAAAGTTTGGAAAGTTGCCTCAGGACATGTCACAAGTTTTTGACTCTTGATGTGTGCAGCGACCGAACATGTCGATATCGGAGATTAGACGCGATAAGTCGGCGTAATTAATGTAGGAAGCTCTTACTCTAGGCAATTACTTGTAATTATGGACTTCGGTATAGTAAGTTTTACAAAATATAAGTATGTATATTTTGTAGAAGTGGGCATTTCCTTTTTTCTAGGTCATCAATTCAGATTAGCTTTTAGTTTATTTTATGAATTTTATTTTATTAGATTAAATTTGGTAATTGTATAATTTTTTAGTGCTACTTGTAATTTTTTTTTTTTGATAATGTTATGCACTTCTTGCGCACCTTATTTTTAGTTTTATTTCTTACTAGCGTTGTCTGAAAGAGATCGCTTGTTAGCGATTAGGCCGCTCGTTACATCCCAAATAGTTTATGTAACTTGTTTTTATTTTAATGTAAAGAAGTTTAAATAAATAATAAATATATTTTATCTGAATATATATATTATCCGATAAACTTTCCCCCACTATAATGAAACTAGAGATTTTATTATAATTGATAACTTGTGTTTATACTGAAAAATACAGTATAATATCTTGTATTTTTCACTGTAAACAAAAGCAGTTTTACCGCAAAGTTCAGAGCTTATAAAACCAATAAAACCAGCAAATCGAACTAGATATGAAATATAAGCAATATAAGTTATTGTCGACATTACAGTGCTCTAACAAAAAGAGCGAGTCGGTACGCAGTGTAATTTCCGTCACCAATGGACCGTGAACATTGCCAAAATTCCGTTGGATTCGCCTGATCGTTATTAAGCGGACCGCGAAAGGCACACGTTTTGTGTTATGATGTATTGTTCAAGTTGTATTGTCCACCTTTCAATACGTTATGTGTCATAATGTTCAAACGATTTTATAGTTTTTTCTGTTATAAGATAGTCAATGTAAAACAAAATAAAAGCGAGCTTACTATTGTGTACGAGGTGAAAATTGTGGAGATATAGCTGTGTGGTATATGATCCCCACACGGGTCATTCCATTGTTGTGGGTGACTAGATACTCTTCCGGGGCACACATTGAACGGTAAATGGTATTTACTAAGAAAGTTTAAGATAAATAAAAAAAACTTCCTCCAATTTCGATTTTGTTCCCTTTGGAGTAGAGATTCGTGGGCCGAGGGGTTCAAGTGAACAGGCGCTAATTAAAGTTTTAAGTATGTCTGTAAGATAGTACCAGTGACCCCAGAGCTGGTGCTTTGCTCGCTTAAGGAATAAGTATCGCAATACAGCGAGGAAAGTTGCCAGCATTAAAGATACACAGGGACCAAATTTTTAAATTTGTTTTAATTTTATTATTACTATGTAGATTAAGAAAATTGTAAATACTGTATAATGAAAAAAACATGTGAAATAAGTCCTTAAATGTACCGATTATATATGCGAGTGTTTTGAGTTTGTGTGAGAGTGTGTGTCAGTATTTATACACATGTGCTTTGAGTTGTTTTGAAATGAATGCATAAGACTAAAATACTATATATAATTACGAAAATTGCATCGAAAATATATTTGCGCCCGACTTCCATATCAATAATAAAATTTTCTGTAGAAAACACGGATTTAAAAAGCGGTTTCTTTATTGACGTTCATAAGTGTACATTGATATTTCTAATATCGACATACCTAAATGCATAAATGATTTTCGGTATTATGAACATAAAGCTTATCCATCGGTATTTTTTTTAAAAATTAGTATCGCATTATTCGTGCAAATATGAACTAGGAGTATTCTGAAAATGATGCTGCTTATTCATGGCGTGTATTTATTATAGGAAACGACCCAATTTAATGGAATAAAAGCAGGAAAAAGCCTTATGTTAAGCCATCACGTAGAAAATGGGATATTCGATTTACTTGTCTGTAAAAAAACTAATTAGCCATCTCTATAGCTCAGTAGGTCATTCTATTATGCTTATCATTGTAATATTATTTGTATTCTTCAAACACACACTTAAAAAATCCTCTCTGCTAAAATTTACTTTTTTAGCCTGAAAGACTTGCTAAAAAGCTTTGTTCCACAAACAAAGCTTCTAGTGATTGGGTCTAAAAGGGGAATTTTGACCCCCTTTTCTTTAATCAAAGTAAAAAACTAAAGCCAGTGCAAGCGTAAAAGCAATCAATGGCTAGAACGTTTTGCAAATACGCAAACAGCATAGACAAGGGGACTTCAAGTCGTGTGTCCGAGGGCTAAGATGACGTTACGGTCACCGTACATGCGGTACATATAGGAAAATGTTTTATGTGTAAAAATTATTAATTCTTATTTCAGAATAGTTAATTTTTTACATATAGAGTATACTGCGTATCAAAGGCCTGTTACATTTTTATATAATATGTATAAATCAACAGAGTCAGTACGTTTGGTTCAGGGGTCATTCAAGTACCCACACATTGTCTATGCTTGAAAATGAAACGCGTTTTCGAGGATTTCTACAAAAAATTAAAACGTTTATGTACTATTATTTTTGAGAGCTTTGCATACAAGAGGAAGGGGGAGGGCTAAATTGCATTAAATCTGCTTACGTAATACTTGAACGGTCCCTTATATATGTAAATGTATCATAAATTAAAAAACTTCCTATGTGTACTATACATATATATAACCAATATTCCGCAAGCAAGGTTCTGTAATACATATTCTATTTGTCCATGTCACTTCATTACCTGGCTATGTTGAACGGAATGCTATGCTAAAGTAGCGTGTTTGCGGTGATCAAAGCCAAGGTAAGATAACGCTAGAGGGTTGAAAATCTAATTTGCAAATGCATTTCCTGCCTTTCCGTGGAGTGACGGGGAGGCTTTACATTTTTAAACAGCGGCCACGCTCGAATTCACACTGCCACTGAAGCCTTCTGCCGCTTTGTACCGCATTTTTCGAAGATTTACTTGTACGCTTTATAAATAACTGATGAAATCTTTTATCTCTAAGCAAAATGATGATTTGAATAAAAATATAGTTGTAGATCGATTATGCAATAAGCACGGACTACATTACAGCTAGGAATGTCACTATTACTAAATAATCTTAAGTATTAATCCCACGCTATACAAATAAGACCTTTAACTGAAAGAATTGTTCTCTCCTGAATCTAAAATCATACCATTATTGATTTATTTTAAAAAAGATATAAAAAGCCGCTTAATTAACTTCGCTGTACATAAAACCGAATATAGCCAAACATCTTTCGATTTTCCTTTATAGTGTTTTGTCCCCTAGCAATAAAAACTTTTCCCTATTAAACTAAATATTGGCGCCACTAGTAATGGCTGTCCCTTACAGAAACAAGATTTTAGAAAAGGAGAAAAACATTTAGTCAGAAAAACAACGGGAAAATGGTGAGCATTACAAAACAGTGGTTTTGTTCACAGTCGATTTGATGCGTAAATTGCTGTTCGCTGCTCACTTCATCTGCAGCTTTTTAAGTAATTTAACTTACCAATTAAATAAATAATTTAATATTTATAAGTCAGTCAGTAATTTTATAAGTCTTTATTACTTAAACAGCCTTTCTGGGTTACTAAATCGTTTCAATTTAAGCGTATATTTATTTTCAGTTTTAACTGAGTAATCAAAATACCTTTACATTATTTTTGATAAATGTACCATTACGTATTTTGCATATTAGAAAAACATAATATTTTAACCCTCGCTTATATGAATCCATCAAAATAAAGCCTCTGCAATACTCGAATGCAGAATTTGTTTGGCAGAAAGCTTTGTGAGTCGGCGAGCCATGATGTCTGAAATCGCGAATATTCCGTCATAGTTTAAGAGTCTACACTATTAGTAGCTAAACAAGTTCATTTTGATCTAGTTTATTCAATGGATTATTTAAATTTGAGTATTTTACAGTATTCGTATTACAAAAAATAATACTTACAAACCTAACGGGCATAGTAAGACATTTAAAAACGTTAAAGTGGAAATAAAAGAGATAGCTGGAAAAGCTAGAAAAATTGTAGCGAAGATGAGAGACAAATGGAAGAATTTGGAGGATGGCTTCACTCCGTCGGAGGTCGTGTACTAATATAAAATATAACATAAACTGAATGTAATCCTTATAGCACTCGAATACAGGCTATTTCTATTTTTATGTTGACCTCACGTAAGAGAGTCGCACGCTGAAGCCAACACTGCTCATGGGTTTATAGTTCTACATTAAATTCGCGTTAGATGAACAAGAAGAACTCCATGATATCGGAATGAAGAGCTCTTACACTGCAGCACAACGAAGCCTGTTTTGTTACACTAAAATGGTTCGCTGTGCCGAAAGTAATGATAATGTAATTAGCTCTGTCTGATCCTGATGGGATTAAATCCGTCCCGAAATCTAAATAAAAAGAACCAAGTAGTACTTAACTGATAGAAACGCGTTTTTGACAGATTAATGGAACACAAATTTTGTTGTTTGTTTTGAACAAAAACATTGTCTTTTTTTGAAAAGTCAAGGACAACAAATTTATCTATTTAATGAAATCTATGCACAAATTATGTTTTTTATAACTTGAAAAGATTGCTATTCTAAATAACACATCGTACCTATCATAGTTTTATCTATGCTTCGGCCTATGGCTGCGTATAAAAAAAAAAGGCTGATAGTTTTCTGATTTTTTTTTAAAATAGGTAACTAAGTGACTGGTCTTGTATATCTTAAGAAGGTAGTATATATAACGCGAAAATGTTGGAGATACTGGGGCTGCGTGTGCCAAATAATCACACTCGACGTGGTAAGCGGTCGCAATTGCTTGCAGTGCCGCGAGCGAGTACAAATTAACTCAGGGAAGCGGCATTTACGCGTGTCTTGCGCACCCTGAGTATTATTGCATGTGAGACGGATATGATTGTACTCTGGCTGAATTTATCTAAATGTAATATTATGTTCTTAGTTCTAAGTTTTCTATTGTATAACTATTAACTATAAGAACAGAAAATAAGGAAATCAATAAATAAATCTTACTAAACAATACTTATATACCAGAACTTCAATTAGAGACGATGGTATAGTTATATATTAATTCGACAATTAAAGCTAAACGATAGACAAATCCAAATGACAGAACTAAGACATTGACTTGTGTTAAGACCAAGTTATCGACACTCAGAATACGCAAACAGTGAGAAACTATTGACCAACGTTAAACTACAACTTAACTTTTGGCTTAGCTGAACAGTCCATGGTTAAGAAGTACTAATTATATGCTTTCATTACCGACACTTCTTACATTAACATTCCTTTTAGATTATTCCGTCTATGTGATGATGACAAAAAGTTGCTCGTACAGACAGTCACAATAAATAATGCGAAGAAAGCGATATAAATTAAATGAAAAATATAATATGAAAAATTACTTAAAAACTAGTTGTCTTAAAGGAATCATCAATTGAAATACCACATACATCTCATACATTGGCCATTTTCCATCATAAAATGAATACAATTGGAAACAGTAGGAAGAACTTGAAAGAGTATATGAGACAAAATTACGTTAATTAAATAACTGAAAAGGAAACAGGATAAGTTGCCGTAAATCTAGAAGTGATTTCTAAAACCTAAAGTGTCATCACGCAAGTGTAAGTGCCGTGAAATGGGATGCTATAATTGCCTCATATTTACGCGATCCAACAACCAGCGATGTGGAAAAATTGTCAGTTACTTTGAAAATGATTCAGGTAGCTTAATTAAAATACGAAAAATATGTTTTAGGCAACGAAATAGTGTAGTTGCCATTTCAATATCTTAATATTTTTAGGTACATATGTATCACATTTAATTAAGTAAGAATAAAAATGTTGGCTTTATGTCTACCAATAAAAAATCACTTCCGACACAATAGTTCATTGACTCATCTGTAAATCCATATAAATGAAGTATGTTAACGAGGGTGGGCACTCAGATTCGGGATTGTAGGGAATCGGCATTAAGTGCAGCCGTAACTGCACCCCATCCGTCGGATCGTCTGATTTATGGGTACAAATAAGAGGCTGGACCTCCATTTTTTATGTCACTTCCGAAAACGAAGTGACTCGCCTTAATTCGTTTCGGAAGGACACTATGTTAAGACACTCGAATGGCGGAAAAACGCTATTCTTTTGTTCAAGATATTTTTTTCTTAGCATGAAAGTTAAGTGGATATTTATTTATTTATTTTAGGTATCTTACCTAGGTCAATAGGATACTTGGTATAGGGTGTATATTTATCTGTATAAAAAAAAGTGCGGGCGTTTAAAGTAGGTACACATGTCAGAAGTGAAACTTCTTTGGCAAACTAATGTTTAAGTGTTGTTCATATATTTTATACAATTCTAGAGTGCTATGCTATTTAGAGTGAGGGAAAAAGGAAGTTAATACAAATTATAAATTTATTTTTTGAGATTTCAATTATATATTTTGCATAAAATATAAACTAGTATTTCATAAATTCTCTTTACGAAAATTTAATTTTAAAAATAGAATTTCTATAAGGTAATTCGCCCTTGTCACTCTCTCTCAATCGGTCTCAACCGCTCTCTCCCTTTTCTTAGACAAAAACACTGCACATATTCGTGAAGTTTCCGTAAAAATTTACTCTCATAAGTTTCACTTTAAAAACTGAATTTATTCTGAAAACACATAGATAATTAACAAATAGGTCTGTTTTAAATTTGAATAATAGTAATCGCACATGTTGTTAAAACATGGCAAGTAGTATAAATTTACGTTTGCAAAAAATATTACTAAGCTTAAACGTTCTCGTAACTAGAGTTTTTGAAGTAAATAGTTCATTAGCAATTCAGTGCTGTTTTAACGTTTAAAAATCGTACAAAGTAACGAAAGAATTCTTAAGTTTTACCCTGAGTTAAAATCTGTGTCACAGATTCAAAAAGAATTTCAGTTTCACAAAGATGTACAATGTACATAAAAACTTTTATTGCCTTTAATGTAGATTACGATTTTATTCTTAAATATTTCATAACGCATTATTTAATTGATTATGACTTTTATTTATTGTTAGTTATTTACAATAATCAATAAAATAAAACTTAGCACAAAGAGAATCATATATGTTATTTATGCACGCAATGAATCTCACAATTTTTTAAATAAAGGTTGAATTTTTATACATCGGCCTAAAAATACTGAAGACTTTTTTTATTATATTATGCAATAGATAATTTATATTTAATCGGTTAACAGAAAGGTGTATTTCTTAGGATTTATATAAATAATTTATGATAAAAGCGTTACAATGTAGCCCAAATATCAGCACAGGCTTTTAATTTCTTGGAAAAATCGTTTCTCAATTGTAAGTGTAATTACAGTTATTAAGCTTTTTAGTTTCCCAAATTAAAAACATGACATCATTAACATGTTGACTGTCCTCGTGAAATTCGAGGCTGAATAGGGCAAAATGTCGAAGTTTTATGAAATATACGGAAGTAATTAATGTCCAAAAAACGTAAATTGCTCGCGGTCGTTATGAATAGCCATCATGACTGTAATAATTACCGCACATGAATTTATTAAGCCATAAATACTTGGTGTTTCAATTTCGTAATTATTGCCGTGAACAAAAGAAATTAAATAATTAATCCTGAATTAGAAAGTCATTCAATTCTTCGTTAATAGTTGGAAAATTCCTCGTTTTTTTCCTTAAAATCTAGGTAAATTGCTTCTACAATATTACTTGTCCAATTTTATTTTATACTATAAATAAGGACGAAATAAGGAGAGAACTCTTTCAGGGTTTCCATGGCAACCGTTACAGAAGAAAGCTACACGCAGCAAAGGTAAAGCTATGCCTGTTCTGTGGTAATATCAAAGAGGACATATTACTCCCATCACGTATCGGTAAGTATAGAACATCAATACAAAGCGTTTAAAATTCAGATCACAACGGCGTAAGAGGGAAAAAAATTGAAAGAACTCTACTATGTTACTTGAATAATAAAATGTTCTTGCTTATCTGCTGTAATACTGCGAGAACTTATATTTACTAGTTAGTGTACATTACATTCACACTCAAGAGTTCTACTATACTATAATCATTTATCTAAACCACAGTACACACCACAAGGCTTTTTTTTAAATTTAGTAATCTATTTAGCGTTTTAGGTATGCAAATGAAACTGTTCTTATAATAAACGATTGGCCAAACCATTCCTGTACACAAACAATTTTTGTACAAATTTTTCCCCAGGCATCGCGACCTTTTGGCACGGACGTCGTTATGCCTCTTATCAGCTTTCTTCGAGGGTCATTCATATTTAAAGAATAATATGAAACGCCATATAACCTATTGTCGTGCTTTAAGAGAATTGCGGTTACATGTCAACTCTTTCAGGCTATTAATTCTTTTGTTTATATATTTTTACACAAATAACAATAAGTTATACGTTATCAGTAGATAACAGTAATTATCAGTTATTAATTTTAAAAAATTGTGTTATCTACTTTATATTGGCTAATCTTGATCAAGTAAATTTTACAGATACGTAAAATTACGTAACTACGTAAAATGGTGGACTGTGTGTTTGTAAGATCGCTAAGGGAAAATCCTTTCGGCCATTAAGTCCCGAAAGGAAACATTTTATAAATATTAGAGGCTTTTCAAGTCTGAACTTAAGGGTATTAGATTACTTTAAGGTACCCTTCGGTTTTCGACACATTTATCCGGGATAATCCCAAGTATTGACCGCTTCTTTATTTTTCATTATATTTAAAGGAAAAGGCAATGTTTTAAGGTAACTTTCTATTATTATATATTTTATCTAAGTTTTTAGATAATGAGTTAAAACCTCGTCTATACTACTTGGTTATTCCTTCTTTATTATTTAATTGAGCAACTGACATTTGCTTGTATGGTAAAAGGAAATTGTGTCATATTTTAGACCTAAAACTGCCCCAACTGACCTAAATACCCCATGCCCCATCAGGAGGATTCACTTTCATTTGACCGGTATTTATTTGTATAAAATAATCTCTATAAATATTTCTTTCCCCTTAATTATAAACATCACAAAATAATATTTTATTTGTTTATCAATAAATACCAACACAAAGGTACCTTTTTAAATTAAAGTGGTTTACAAACGTGTGAATACGGCTTTTGGACGCCATCTCTAGATTGTTTGCACAAGACTTCCAAAACATTGTCGAGGCATGAAGATTTTCAATAAAGCTAAGTGTGAATGTAGAGCCGTATAATGGCCCTTTCATGGCTGTTTACCGCCTCCACTTACTATCTCTAATGGACCATATGCACTTTATTGTCTAAAATTGCATTTGGCGTATAAAAATTCCAAGGCTTTTTTGTGTTAACGACGTTTGTGGACTGTCAAAGCCTTTGGGAGAGCAAATTGCATTTTTATTTCTATTGTTTGTGTGCTTTTTCATATTGCATTTAAGACTATGTGAGGGAATCTGACAGATAAGTATTAGTGCGATAACAGTGCCTGTAGGCCATTTATACGCACAAGAATTATTGACCTGTATTGTGGTGCCTTCAGCTGCCAATATAAAACGTTTTCTTAATGAACCTACTTATATACCTACATAATTTGGAATGAATAACAATAATGAGTTGCAGGACCCTTTATAAATTAATAGATTAGTCGTACCCTTTTTGATAAGACCCGACCTGATCCTTGTACGAATCATTAAATTTTCTACTAATTACATAAGGATATCCGGTGGTCGTTCACATATCATTAACTTTTCATTGCGATACGGGTTAAACTTTTAACAAATTACGGGGATAAAATTGTATAGGCCACGGAAAATTGTTACTGGTATAAAATATCATTTATACATAAAATAATGTATAAGTATCTTGCAATGCACAAGGATTGGTATGCTGTACTTTGTTGGTTGCCTTTACTTTTTGGGGTATGGGACAGACGATCTATGCAATACTACAGAACTCTGTAACGCGCGTTAACCATTGATTGGAAACAGAGTAAAATTTATACGTTGATTGAACCCCATTTATAAACCAAAACTCTTTGCATGATACTTTTGTAAATGTTTTAACCTATGTATTATAAAAATCTTACGAAAGAAACGTTTCAATTTAGCATTTTAGCAAATCGTATATCACCGGCGACCTGAAATAGTGTGCCAGTGTTCAGCGGAATGAGTTTAAGCCCGCTGTGTTTGTTCCTATTTACGACTAAGGCTGGCACGCAACCAAGGCTTCACGGAGGTACTACCAAATACTTAATATACTATCCTTAAGCATGCGAAATTCAAAGCATGAAATACAATAAACAAACGTCAGAAATGCGGATTTGGAGATTTCTCAACGGAACTACGTCTATTTGATTTTGTGAGCTACTTTTCTGGCTCAATCAATTTGGAACAAGTCGTTTCAACATAAACCTTATTGTTCTGCTTCCAATGACGCCATTAAAACATACCTGAAAACAAAAGACCTTGTTAATATAAAAATAAACTTCGTGGAATCGACATTTAAACTAGTATTATGTAACAATTATGTTATATTTATTGTGCAATGCGGCAAATGAAGAAGGGAAAGCATACAACAGTTTCCGCCCAAACTATCAATATCTATTTTGTAGGTATAAGCACGGTCTATAAGTGCTCATAAATTATTTTATCAAGCGTTAGTGCTATAAGCCTTATCGATCCTAGCTGGCAGCAAATTGGCCGACTTATTTCGCATTTTCCGTCATAATACCCTAACATAGATTCAGGGAGGATGGCCGTTTATTGCAATTTATTCTCGACGACAAACACTGTCCGTCTAATCGATGTTTTAGATTTATGAGAGCAACGAAGCGTCGGATTAAAAGGGCGAGAGATGAATGTCTCTATCCAAATACAAAAAAAGCATTTTTACATTCGCAATTTGGCGAACGCTTTGTTAACGATACCTTTGACATGGTTTTAAACAAAGACTATTGTAGTTAACGATTAATATTGTACCTCATTAAGGTACATCGGTGACACAGATTTAAAACACAGTAACCGGTGTGTCGTGGCTAAATTATTTCAAATTACCTGCCTCTTGCCTGCCTGCGTTATCACGGAATACGATAATAAACGTGTTTAAACATTTTGTATAGTTTTTAACAAGTTTATAGTTGAAAACAGAAACTAATGATCCCTGCATCTATTTCTCATGTATGTAGGAAATTCTTACAATATTTTTAGCTCAGTGTAGGGTGCCCGTTTAATTATCCACATTCCGCTCGGACAATTTGTCCTCTGGCTTCCGGCCTCCGATATTAATTTCGATACATTGTCCCCGCTTCGCTTGAAGCTCAGTCATTACCTTTATTTAAGAATTTCACTTTAGAATTTAATAAATTAATAATAAATGCTTGTGCAATTAAATTAATTTTAAATTCTAATTAGTCAGTATTAAACAACCTTGTATAAGGTTTTTTAGAATCACATAGGCGTATCTTTCTCACAAATAAATCAGAAATATTATTATAAAGAAGTATTGTTTAGTTGAAAATTACTGTTCAATGATATAAACAGTTGATAAATAATTTATAAAAAGAAATTTAAGGTATCTGTGCAAGAGGCTCCGTATTTAGATATGGATTATTTATATAGGGTGTCTTATTTTACGAATCCAATTTCCGGATGAATACACAGGCTGGTTGTAAATAACGCACACAAAGCCTTCGGAATCGTTCGATACATTATGCAGACCACGCTCCGTTGCGCTCCGCAATGAACACAGTAAATACAAGGCGCCACTGAAACGATTTTGCTGTTTCTAATAATTTTGAATCAAACGCACATTTTTAGATTATGCTAAATCCCCGTTAAAAGGTTTAATTCCTCAACTCCTGGACCAATGTAACAAGGAATTGTGACGTCATAACGCAACGATATAAAATAAACAACTAAATGTAAAGTTAGAAGCACTTCATATACATTTATTTTTTGACGTTCATAAGTGTACATTGTGTTATCTATATTAATAAATGATTTTTGACTTCTGAATTTTATATATATTAAAGGAATACATTTAAGGAATTTCTTTGAAAAGTGCGTTCGTCGGCGTAGAGACTTGTTTGAACCTAGCCTATCAATTGTAACAAATAATCATCACAACTGTTAGTGACATAAAGTTAATCTTACTGGAAAAAGTGGATAATAATTATATATATATATATATTCTGTATGCTGTTACTTTTAAATATCTTTCTGTATCTTTGTTTCTTGAACATTAGTTTTGAAAAATAGCTCTGTAATCTCCCAACACGTATCATCGAGGGTATCTCCCCTAAGAGAACAATGCTTGTTTTTAGAGCAAAAATGTCTGCATTTCTCATCACGTTATTAGCTGAAACGCGTCAGCGGGAGTGCCTATCACGCCGTCAAAAGGCACTATTTCATTTCCTTTCTTTAGTACAGTTTTTTTGGCGTGTCTCGACGGAGGAGTCGTGATTTAGAGACGACAAATACTATTTTTGTACAGGCTACAGGCTGTATGTGAGCGCTCGATGGTTGTGGGCTTGCGTGACATATTTTTCTACTGTCGAGGATGACAAATGGCAAGATAAATCACACCAAAAGCCAGCTTTTCTTTTGAAAGTTTTATTCCGCCATTATTCGTTGAAGTTTTTTTGATACTTGGAACAGTCTCATTTATATTTGCTATTCTTTGTCATAAATTAAAACTAGACTTGAGTTAGTAGAATGATATTTATATATATTATAATTTGTTTTTGTCATGATTGGAAATAAAATGGGATTTATTATTATTATTATTGTAATTTGAATATCCTTAAAGTATTAATTATATGTTGAACTATATCTTATATATATTAATAGGCACTCGTGTTTAAAAAAATAAAATAATGTTCTACAATCGATTTTATCGAAATAAAAATATTACGTTCTTTGTGTCTGCAGTGTCAAAAGTTTGTTGACTGCAACGTGAAAATGATGAAAAGGGTATGGTGAAAACTTAGATATATCTTGAGTCTAGAGGCGAATCTAAGTACTAATTTCCGCCGGCGACGCCTTTCGAATGCGTTCGACTATAAACTTTGAGGATACCTTTACAAATGAGAATTTTACATATAAAGTAAAATTCTATTAAATAATACAGTACAATTTTACATGTTGATAAGGGAACGATTTGGGTTGGATTCAATTTGATAAAATACTGATTCAAAATATACATACTTTTTGACAACCATATATTTTCTTAATTATTTAGCATGAGTTTCGCGCACATGTCATATTAATGTCATAGTATTAAATAGAAGATTATAAGTTCAATTAAATAGCGATTTGTGGGAGACATATAATAATGTACAGAAATGCGTATCAGCGTGGAATGCTAACGGTATTTTTTAGCGTAGGATCAAAACCACTAGCAATATGGGACACCTACATGCAAGACGGCTACATCACAAGGTTCTTAGACCAAGACATCAAGTCCATGGTGTTAGAAATAGGTGGAACCAATATTAGTACAACTTACATGACATGTCCGAAGGGCAAAATGGTGTTAGGCATAAATATGCCATTCTTAGTCATGATTGTTAAGAACCTTAAAAAGTATTTTTCATTTGAAGTAACGGTACTCGATGAAACAGGAACACGGCGTCGATTTCGGGTATCGAATTTTCAAAGCAGCACCCAAATATTGCCTTTGTGCACCGTCATGCCAATCGGTCTTTCTGATGGATGGAATCAAATACAATTCAATTTAGCCGAGTTCACTCGACGCGCGTATAAAAAGCAGTTCGTCGAAGTTCAGAGGCTAAAAATTAATGCTAACATTCGTTTAAGAAGGATTTATTTCACGGAAAGATTGATACCTGAAGACGAATTACCTGCCGAGTATAAACTATTCTTTCCGATAGCATCTAAAAAGAAACGTGGTCTTCAAAGTAAAGAAAGTAAACCTACATCCCAGCAGGCATTGAAACCGATATCATCTGTAGCACATTTGGAACAAAAACCAGAAGAGACCAAGAGTTCTAAAACATCTATTCATTCGATTAAAAAAGTATCTTCTGAGGGAAAGGCTGAAGTACAAAAGAAACTTTCCGCAGCTAATATTGACACTGAAAATGCTGTTGAAAAAGTGCCATCAGAAAAGCTCGTTACTGCCGAGCAAGGTGAAACTGAGCCAGTTGCTGTACCTGAAGGGTCAGAAGAAAAAGAAGAAGGAGCTCCACACGATGAAGCTGGAGAACCCACTGATATGGAATCAAAACTTGCTGATGTCGAGCCGGCTACTGAGCAGCCAGAGACAGCTGTTCTTAAAGACAATACAGAAAACGCAGCTGCAGAACCGACCCCAGCTGAAGAACAAGTAGTAGTAGAACCCCCCGCTGCTGAACCTGCTCCGGAATAGATTAATCGTTTATTAATAAGGTTTCAATGAACACAAATTTTAGAATAATTGAAGGCAATTTAGTTATTGTAGATTATGTGACGTAATTAATTATAGTATGTATGTACTTTCAGTGAAATAAATATAAAACAAGCAATTTTGCATTTCGCATAATAAGTTCTTTTGTTTATACAATATATGAAATCCCTACATTACATTTCTCATTCAATCGTATATTCCCTCAGTATAAACCATAATACCTCTTTATACAAAAATCAAAGATTATTATTATTACATAGAAAATCAACATAATTTTGTGACGTACAATGTGTCAATTAACGACACATTGCACGAGTGCCATACTAAACATTGCACAATGTTTAAAAATACATATCAAAATGGCTTGTTATCAATATTTTACAGTTGCGGTTCGAACCCGTTAGCAATATGGGATATGGAAGTGCAAAATGGCCACATAAAGCGATTAACAGATGCGGAAGTGAACTCCATAGTCCTAGAAATAGTGAGTACGAATGTTGCAACCACATATATCACTTGTCCGAAGCGAAATCAAGTATTGGGAATTAAATTACCATTCCTTGTTATGATAGTGAAAAATTTGAAGCGATATTTTTCATTCGAAATCACTATTCTCGATGACAAGAATCTGAGGAGGCGATTTAGAATTTCAAACTTTCAATCAACGACGAAAATCAAACCTTTCTGTACGAGCATGCCGATCGGGCTATCGGGAGGCTGGAATCAGATTCAGTTCAATTTAGCTGATTTCACAAGGCGTGCATATGGGACACAGTTTATTGAAACCCTACGCGTGCAAATTCATGCGAATACTCGATTGAGGAGGATTTACTTTAGCGAAAGATTATACTCGGAGGATGAGTTGCCTCAGGACTACAAGCTCTATTTGCCGTTAGAGCGGAAGCAGAAGAAAGGTAAGGTGGGGAAGAAAGACGAAGCGCCACCACCGCCACCCCCACCAGATAAAGCTGCGCCTGTTCCTCCTCTGGTGGAAGAAATTAAGCCACCAGCTGCTTCCGAGACACCAAAAGAGGAAGCACCAGAGACTCCAGCCCCCGTAACTCCAGCCACGCCTGAGCCAGAAGACACAAAGCAAGAACCGGTCGAATCTCCTGCACCCGAAGAGCAACCCGTAAAGTCTGCTGCCGAGCCTGAGGCAGCCCCAGAGCAACCGGCAGAGGCCGCATCAGAAGCTCCTGAAGAGGCCCCACCCGAAGAGCCAGCCGCAGAGCCAGCCGCAGAGCCAGCCGTGGCGGAGGAGTAAATTAGTTTTGTAGAAAGGTCCCTTTTGTTAATTATGTTTCTTTGTACTCACTGTGTATCTACTTCGTATATATTATATTTGTTTAAAGTTTTAGCTAAGCCATTAATTTATCCAGAATGACACGATATTTTAATGTTTTAAATTATGCATTCTAGTCAACTAACAGTGCAATATAATATTTCCAGTAATAAAGTTAGGTCCCCTGGGTTATTGTTGCTTCTATAACAGTTAACGTTTTGGTCTATGACTCGAAATTCCGGCCATTATTCAGAAATCCGAGCTGTCAAACGGTTTATATGAATACAAAGATTTATCGCCGAGGACGTATAGTTTATATTCACGACTTGCTGGAGTTATAGAAGTAAGTTTTCATTTCAGTATAATGGGGCATTTCGTCGAGCCAAATTTATATAATTACAATATCAAATCCTGTTAATTAAAAAATTACAGCAAATAATTTTACAAAGACGTTTTTTCGGATAAAATAGATTTTAAAGTCCTCAAAGTATATTTTTTACAATCCAAATTATAGTTAAAATCATACAAAATAAAAAACTAAAATATAATTCAAAATCATTTATTCATATAGGTAACAACACAATGTAGACTTATAAACGTCAAAAAAAAAATGAAATGCTTCTAATTTTACATTTAGTACCAGTTCTCAAATCAAGGGCGTAGAACAGAAGAGAAGAACTGGCAATAAACTCTCCGCCACTCTTTTTAATCGCCAAGTATTTTGTTTTACACAACGGTTGTAAGGAGCTGCAACCATTACACCATGTTCCACATGACATCTTAAGGTGGGAACTGACCAAAGTTACGATGTGTAATGTAGCATTCGCATCGAGCGTGTTACGCTGTGTTTTAAAATCGGCGTAACATGCTCGTCAAACGTCTGTGCTCCGCTTTCGCCGCCAGTGTTCACGAGATGGCCGACAGCGAGGACGCGTTGGTATCTTTGATTCGACTTTTGACAAAGAGCGTACTGACCGAACTGCGTAACACTCAAAGGATTCGCCAAAAAACCGACAGCCGGGTGGAGCACTCAAAGCGAGCAACGAGCGGCTCGTTGCTCGCTGGTTTCCCCGTAACACGACGTACTGACTGCACGAATGCTCGCTGTGTAACATTACATTACATGTTACATTACACCTCGTAACTTTGGTCAGTTCCCACCTTTAAAGGTGGGAACTGACCAAAGTTACGAGGTGTAATGTAACACGTTACACAGCGAGCATTCGAGCAGTCAGTACGTCAATTTACGGGGAAATCAGCGAGCAACGAGCCGCTCGTTGCTCGCTTTGAGTGCTCCACCCAGCTGTCGGTTTTTTGGCGAATCCTTTGACTGTTACGCGGTTCAGTCAGTACGCGTCGTACGTCGCGAGTGATCATGATTATGATTTTCTATAAATTATGTCTTTTTTAAGTACTTTTGGTCCAATTAAATTCAACAATTCTTCAAAATCGAGACATGCGTACAAAGTTTTTAGACTGTCCAGTAATCATTTGGTTTTTTAATATTGCAATCAATAACAAAAAAATAAAAATAAAAACATAAAAAGTATATATATTATGTCTATAAAAATCGTAAAAGTTCAATATAAATTAATAGAAAAATATGTATTTACAAAACATAAAAAAGCCACTTCTAGCATGTATGTATGTCTGTGAACTAGCGTCTACGAAATTATTACTATTAATTAGTCACATAATGCTTGTTAACTTCGCATGTAACGGTCGCATGTAATATCGATGCGACCTACCTGCGCTTTTGTAAAAATATTGTACATATTGTTAGCAACTAATATTGCTTATTTTCAAAAAATTTCAAAACACGATGTACATTATTAACCTACTCTAAATTTTCTCACTAAGTGAATGTAATTCTTTGAGAAATAAAGTATATTTGAACCGAACCGAACCTACGACCTCAGGGATGAGAGTCGGACGCTGAAGACACTAGGCCAACATCACATACATGTAGTCGCTCGCTCTCACTGATTAATAATTGACTTTACTCGCAAAGCATTCTAACCTGATACAAAAGAAAAAAACGAAGAACCCACTTAAATTTACAACCAATTGTTTTCAAAAGTGGCCATAAACCTGACTAATGGAGTTGTAAAAACACGCTTGTAAATGCTCTCAGTAACGAATAAAAATATTTAATGTAACAATCTTTTATGTTACCTGAAAATATGTGTAAGCAAAATATCTTAAACTTTTCCTTTTCGTATAATGAATATATAAAGTAACGGAACTATGATGAAAGGAACGTATCTTTTATATTGAAAATTGGGTTCTTTTTGTTCAAAAGAATTTTGTATGATGTTTTTACAATAATGGACATTAAGTTAATGTAATACGGGTTGGAGAAATATATATATATATTTGCTTCTTGTTTCTAGCGCTCGTGACTTCGATACACATGTATAACTGGCCGTGTAGGTGCAATTTAACCTTTCCTCACAACATTTGTCATTCATCGCTTTGACTTTCGAATAAGAATTTAAATTACTACTTATTGCGTACTCATTATAGTAGTAAGCTTAACCGGAAGTGAGACCATAACACAACAACCTTAATACTCTTTAGATTGAAAATTGTAAAGAGAATCATAATGTTTCCAAAAGCTCAGCGTATTCCCTAAACATTGCCAGCAATAAGTTACGGGTGCACAGCGTTCTATAAATCACTGACGCTGTTACATTTTGGACTGGGTTTAAGTAACAGGCGGTCAATGTGCTATTAGTCAGGTAATCTGAAGTTAGTACTGCAACTCCAATGTTACGTGTATTAAATAGTTTTATTTTTATCACTAAAATATATTAATATCGAATAAAGAGCAGTGTGGAGAAACACTGGATGAGTACCGCACGCTACAAAACGGTAAAAAAATTCGCGAATAAACAAGCATGTCTCAGAGCCAAAAGTCAACAATTTTGTGTTTATAAAAATGATAAAAGAAACACATTCGATAACGCGCCAATTATATAATATTTATTCATGAATATGACAGTATCACGTTTACGTATACGTTTCTTTCTAAATGGTCATTAAAATTAGGTCACGACTTAGACCACAAGCTACTGCAGAGTTACACGCAGCGTCGCTGTTGCCTTCCTGTAATATTAAATCTTTAATTTACTGCTTCTCTAGTACAAAGTGCGAAATTGACCTTTCAGAGAAAGCCAAGGCAATTATAGCTCTAATTAAAAAGATCTTCAGGGATGTCATGGATCATATACTTGTTTCAACTTTAAATTGACAGTTATATAACAAATTAATGAAAAAAAACGAAAGAAAGTCGTTGAAAATTGAAAAAATCACTAGTAAATTCCCGAAGGGAGCAAAACATTCAAGAGTTACCTTCCATCGTAGGTTGAGGTATGTTTCACGGTAAATATATTTTATTTAAACTTTCTATATATATATATAGGTATATATGTATAATTTGTCTGAATAATTGAATACTTTAGACATAAGGCTACATAAAATAATTTTCGAGGCCCACAACAGTCCAGCCTTCGGCTAATTTTTGAAGTTGTAAAATTCCCGACAAAGGGAGTAATAATCTATTTGAAGTGGGGTCCAAACGTGTCTGGATTACGAAATACTGTACAGTCAGTGAAACTACCTTTTATGCCTGTAATTAGTAATATAAATTCAAAACAACTAAGTTTTTTGCATTATAAAATCTTTCTTTTGTAATTGAATTCGATTATTTTTGAGAAGGCTCGGCGGATAACAACAAATAGTTGGTAGGTTTGCAAATATAGTTTTTCATTTATTTTTTATTATTATCAGATTTTGAATAGACATTGAAAATCTATTCACAAGTTTTTCAGGTCATACATTTCATACAAATTGTTTTAAATTATTAACCATCATTCATAACGTCTCGTAATTAGAAAACATATTCTTTTCATTTCATTCAACTTATAACTGTAAAATACGGCTATAAATAACGCTAACTTAATCTAGACCGCGGTAATTTGAAGCACTAAATTTAAACTGTAGACCACACAAAATATTTCCAAGTTTAAAGAGAGATTTATAAGATTTATATGCTGACTGTACCGCAACACTTACCCAAATTAAAGGCGCCGTGGCTTGCGGATGCAGATTCAATTACGGATGTTCAACTGTATAGTTTCTTAAGGGACACGGAAAAACAATCTACCTAATACCGAATTGCTATAACCGGGAGTGTTATGTTTAGCGGCATATCGACTTACACCATTTCTAAAGGAGTTTATCTTTTTACTAGTGTTAGCCTAGTGGCTTCAGTGTGCGACTCTCAACCCGAAAGTTGTAGGTTCGATCCCCGGTTGAGCACCAATGGGCTTTCTATGTACGCATTTAAGATTCGCTCGAATGGTGAAGGAAAACATTGGCAGGAAAGAGGCTTGACTAAAGGCCAAAGAGTCGACGGCGTCAGGCACATGAGGCTGGTCATCTACTTGCATATTAGATCATCAAACATAACTGAGGCCTAGACGTAAAACGCTTTTTTTTCCTTTTCTGGTATTTTTCTACCGTTTAGGTTTTTGTTTAAGTGTTTAAAGTTTTATGCTCTTATCTAAGACAAATAGTTAAAATAATCAAAACGTTAATACAACAATTCATATCACATAATGTAATAAATGAAAGAAATTTATAACACAAACAATTTCATCTTTTAGCATGTAAGAAATTGATAAAACTCTGTATATTTTTCTCCAAGAAAATATAAACAACACTATCTTCACGGTACATAAAGCTGGTCATTTTTACGCGGACAGGGTTACCATATTTCTAGCGTTTTAGAGGGCGTTTCTGCCGTGAACAGATAACGACCTATCGGTTATTTACTGACCACCGACAACCCTTGACGCAGCTGAACTTTGATTAAACCGTAAAAAAGGATGAAAAACCGGTTTGTTGATAATAAAGTGTTTGTTTGGGATGGCTTTGGATGACCATTGTTTAAGGAATAAATGTGTAAAATTAGGTTGAATCCTTTTATTTTAAATATTTGAACGGTTTTTTCGGAGGTTTTATGCGGTATGGAAACATAAAATAAAAAGTATTAGTAACATGATTTATATTAAGTTTTTATGTTTTGTAGATATATTACTTAAATATATAAAGTATCTGTATGTAGTTTTATTAGTACGTTCTTTTGTTTTTTGTATTTATTTATATAGTACTCAATTGTTGATTTTTATGCGTTATTGTTGATTTTGATACAAAAACTGTTGGTATATCGAAAGGTTGCCAAAACCTTCCAACAGTATATTAACATGCAAAGATGTTAGCGAAGAAATTAATTAAAAGAAGTGATCCACTCCGTATAACAATGTTAAAAGAAAATACACATTTACTAAATGGAAATATGAGTAATAAGAAACGCTACAGTTCTGTATAGTGTCGGACACGGACGCCATTTTATTTAGACACGCTGCAAAATGCTAGGTCTTTTATTTGAAACTGGGCTGCTTCGTAATTGAATTGCATATTACACTTATGCTAGCGTTACAAATTAAATTTCTTGAGAACATTGTCGATTGTCTTGTACGGTATTTCACTCAACTAAAAATAATACATTTAAAAGAGTATGTGATTTTGATGAAGTTCTATCCTAATATTAGTAAATTTATCGTTGAATATGTAAACAGTTATATTATTGGTCAGTTTCATTATATATTCGTTTGTACTTAGCTACGCGCTACGGCGTAGAGGGTTACATATATTGTCTAAGCTTTGAAAACACACACAAATATGTTTCCCTAACTTATGTTATTAACGATAACATTTTACAAACCGAGTAAAAAAATCGATGATCATCATGAAAACAACTCAAAAATCTCGCAAAAAGTCAGTTTCATCAATCATTGTTTAAATACGAGTATTTTCTTTGGCACAATATGGTAACGACACCTGAAACAAGAGAGGCGCACTGGCATGAATATTCATGCAGCGATTGTATCATACATCCCGCTGGATGCGTGTCCACTTTGCCCCACTTGCCCCAAATAAGAAAACAGGCGCTGCGCAGAACGCAAATTTTTAATGAAGGTAAAAATCTATGTTTTTTTAAACGTACACATATTTTATTTGTTAGTTACGCCGTTTTGATGACAAAATTGAACTACTTGCCGCATATTTATAGGAAAATGAGGGTCTGATCATGACTTCCTTTTTAAAAACAGCTTGTTTTTAATACTTTATTATAGTATGTTTGATTAAAGCTAAATTTACCATTACTAAAAACCTAAATCTAGTTATCAATTAAAAAGAAAACATCAACTCTCTATAATTAATTTAACAAATTGCATCAAAATTATGATTTGATGATATTCAAAGCACACAGGTTTAAAACAAGTGAGCAAACAACGGTGGCTGACAGTTTAATTTCGCGACTGAATCGCTCTGTTCGAGCCACGTCGACTCCAATCGCTCTTTCGCAGGGGTTAATGGCCCATACAACCAGATTACTCGTTATTTACCCTACAAAATGGACTTTTGGTTCGGTGTTTACATTAAGAACCTGAAAAGTTTGTTAGATATGTCGAGGATTCTATCAAAACGAGATATGTTTACATCAAAATACGTACTCGTAAAAGCGACATAAGATACATTTATTTTTTTGTTTAAGTTACTACAAATCAATCAAATCAAAATACGTTTATTAAATTTATATGCGTCTTAGGGCATGCTTCTGAATGTCAAAAAAGGTTTACAAAATTCGCGAAAGAGCAAGATTTCGCAGGGGTTCGCAAAACTACCAGGAGGCCTTTTTCTGAGAAGAACGGGCAAGAAACTCAGCAAGTTTACTCTCCCTCTACATTACAATTATTCAAATTAAAATGTCATAAACCACAACACGCTACGCTTTTACACTTGCTTTGACTGGCTAGATTTCACTATGAAATCAATCGCCTTATACACATTCCTGTCTATTTAGTTTAAAAAAAATGATTACTTGCTACGGCTCGTAACAATAACCACGGGAAATAGAAACAGGTAATCCCACTTCTAAGTAGCATTCTTAAGTACGAGGCAATAATTAAATAACATCGCTCGTAAATCAACTTCAGTTCTTGACGATAATTGAAAAAGTTAACTCTTTATACGTCGCGATTAGAAAAGGCAAAATATCAAACCAATTAAAAGTTTGTAACATTAACTGAATCAAAACACAACAAATCTCGGAAGTTTAGCCCTCGACCTGAGATTTCATAAGCTCATAAGCTCATAAATGAATAAACCTCTACCAATGTTCGCGTAAACACTTATGCCGTCTAACTTTATTTATGACAATAGCTGCTTCTCAATATTGTCATTAGTTAGATTGTCAATGTTTTCTAACAATACAGCTATAATAATTGAGGTTGAATTACCTTCCTTTAGTAATTTATTGTTGTTTCGTGATTTATGAAAAGCATAAAAATTTAATAGGCTCTCATCCCAACAAGAAACAGCAAGCCTTACCAGAAAAGGCATTCCATATAACGCCTTTGAGACACACAATACGAAACGGAAGTATGATTTATTAAATAAACATGAGAGTTCGTAGCGTAACCCTTTTATGAATTTTTAAAAAATTCCGTTTGAGAGGACTCAGATCAGCCTAAATATAGCCCGAATTACATGTGTTATTGTTGCTAGTGTAGGTCGAAACACGATAAAAAATTCATTATCAACCAATGAGCGTTTATTTAAATTTGACTCTTATTACGTGTGTGCTTCGGTGCGAGTTTGGTTGAGATACAGTCGCCTCATTTTTCGCCGACATTGAATATTCTGCCGTGTTTGAAGGAAAAACAAAGTGTTAAATTGCGTGGGGAGTCGCCTTTGAGCTAGGCGGAGCTGTGGGAATTTGGACCTTGGATATGGATCAATGTGAGTGTTATTTGAATAAATTCTGCGGAGCAGACAGAAAGGATGTAGGTCAAGTGACAGGCTACAGTTGCTTTACTCCCGACGAGGCAGCCCGCAAACAAGTTTGTTTTATACAGAACTAAGGGTTTCACGACTTCGTTCACGAATGGAAACTAGAATAATTTCTTGATGCAAAATTGCCGAAATTAGGCCTGCGGTTTAAAGGATTGCCTTCGTAATTTGAATTCTTTAATAGTGATTTAAGTTAGTAGTGCATCCAGGTTATTGCCATGGAAGAGCGCAATTTAATAATTATAAAACTTCTAAATTTTTCGCTGTAACTCCTCATATAAACTTTTCAATATTTCACCAATAACTCACGAATAATTACTTAAATTTTTACACATCTGTAAAAATATATATCTTATCGTCTCAGAACAACATGTGCTAGAAATAAAATGGCTCGCATAAGCGCTCTAAGGCATATCATGAATTAATCCATTAAGCAGCGAAATTCATATGAAATTCGTTTATAAATGAGCTCAGTCGCGAGTTCCTTACGGTGAATCCAGGATTGTGAGGGATTAACGTGCGAGACGAATGATATTATTCAGAAATTCACGCAACACAACTGAGAGCTTATTTACCTGTCAGTTAATAGCAATAAGCCTGGATATAACATTATCTAATGGCAGAAGATCCGATTAAGGCACACATACATAAAAAATCTTTTGAGATGTCATACATTGGTTTATTAATAACTGGTTACCCATTGCAATCCACTCAAATTTGAATATCATATAAGATATTTTAAATACAATATAAAACGTATAAATATACTTTTTTAAATCTACCGAGCTTTTTATACGCCCGTAAAAAATTTATAGCGGTCCCTGTTACGTGCAAATTGAATATGAAATCAACTCAATGAACTTTTAGAAGCTTTTAATGAAGAACGTGGCCTTAGAATAGCATTTTAAATCTTCTGCTTATTTCGATAGAATTAACTGATTGCAAAATTATGTAGGGATGATCTGATGAGTAGCACTACTAAGGTTATATATTATGACACCAAGAAATAACAGTCGAGTATTTGTTGAACATATTCTACAAATATTTTTTTAACGAACTGCTTTATTGCCCACCAAATTGTTATCTTTTTGTCGAATAACTTTTCTTTAAGAGTAAATAAAATTAATTAATGACAACTCGGCATAAATTCAAAAGAAAAACTTTTCTCAAGTAAAATGAACGCCAACTTAAAGTTAAATGAATCTTAATAATATCAGTGAAAGGAATATCTCAAGATGTTAGAGTTTTCGCAGTTAATGTACCGATGCAAGATGAACGGAGCGATTATCGTGACATAGATATTACCTAATTTATGAACACAAACTTTAGCCCCCCAAATTAACGTTGATTTTAATTTCCGCTCAAAAACATACAAATTTGAACACTCACATTGCCAGAAGGCTCGCAAGTGCATTACCGGCCTTTTAAGAGTTGGTACGCTCTTTTCTTGAAGAACCGTGAAACGAATTGTTTCGGAAATACTTCAGAGGGCAGCTAGTTCTATATAGTGGTGGTGGGCTGCCTTAAGAAACGCAAGTATCACAAAATTTTAACAAACCATACTCATACAGTAATTTATCCCGAAATCAAAATTTTTATATTTTGCTAGATTTTTTTTTAAATTGTATGTACCTATTTCATCTTCAGTGGCCAGTGTATCTTTATCTGCAAGCTCATGTAGTAAAACAATGTGTGTTTTTTGTAGCTGCTAGTTTGTTTGTCGTTCTCCTAATTTTATAATTTTTGTGCTGTCATGTTTTGTCTTGTTTTACTTTGTGTTGTATTTTTTATCAGTGAAACCTTTTGTGGATATGCGGATGGAAATAAATAAATAAACCGTCAGCTTGATCTGTCCGGAGCTTTATTATATTTAAACTTTGAAAAATAATCAGTCCTTTTTTTCTTTTAACTTAAGTTTAATTAAATATCAACTTTAGTTTAAACAGCAAGATGCAGTCTGTTTTTTGCTATTCTTAGAGCTCTTACTTAACTGTACTTCACTTACCTAATAATGTATTATGCTAAAGTTGTTTGTTTGTTAACTATTTATTACATCTTAAGTCAGGAATGAATGTTGTAGCGGCGAAGACAATGAGAAGTAGGCCGAGGGGCAAGTGGAATGCGGCGTAAAAATAATGGAAACACCACTCACCTAAAGTCCACAGTCTCTTCACCTGTCTTCGTGAGAGAAGACCACAAATAAATCTATATGCACTATAAGCGGAAGAAGCGTAAGCGCAAGCGAAAGCACACGCGTGAGCTCGCGGCGGCGGGTGAATCTTCTCTGCGGCGCGGGAGCATGTAGAATGCGGTCCCCTCCTTCTACACTTTAATACCGCAAAAGAGAAAGAGTGGTGTTTAGGGAATGGGTGCGGTAAGGATAGAGAATGTGATCAGAGAGGACTAAAGGAAACTGGATGGCGTGAACATTGCCCCCGGCCTAAAAAACCTTTAGGTTTTTTATAAAGAGATAATTTGTAATATTAAAGAAAAGAAATTATAATAAATAAAGCGGTTTTTTTTTTTTTTTTTTTTTTAAAGCGGTTTCTAAAGCGGTTTGTAAACGGTTTTGTAAAGCGGTTTCTAAAGCGGTTTGTTAAGCGGTTTCTAAAGCGGTTTTATAAAGCGGTTTGTAAAGCGGTTTTGTAAAGCGGTTTCTAAAGTGGTTTGTTAAGCGGACTGTAAAACGGTTTGTAAAGCGGTTTCTAATGCGGTTTATAAAGCGGTTTTGTAAAGCAGATTTACTGATTTGGTAATGGGCATAAACGCACAACAGGCCTTTTATAAACTCCTGTTGCGGTTTTTACTAAAACTACTCTACAAACTCCATCCTTTCCTGGATAGATTTCCATCACCTTTCCTAAAGGCCAAGAAAGTGGAGAAACATTATCTGTTACAATTACTACGATTGTACCTATTGTAACAGGATTGGCCTGTGTATTCCATTTTGTCCTGGATTGTAGCAAATGAAGATATTCTACCTTCCATCGGTTACTAAATGATTGTACCATACCATCCAGCAACGCAAATCGTTTTAAAAGTGAAAGTGGTTCATCATTTATTTTTATCTTTGCGGGTAGAAACTTTAATGGTGATGACATCAAGAAGTGAGCCGGAGTCAGTGCTGTGAGCTCAGAAGGATCTTCACTTAAAAGTGTAAGTGGTCGAGAATTGATTACAGATTCAATTTGGGTAAGAACAGTTAACATTTCTTCGTACGTGAGTAACTGCTCACCCACTACACGACGCAAATGGTTCTTAAAAGCCTTAACAAAAATTTCGAAGCAGCCACCAAAATGAGGACTTCGAGGAGGATTGAATTTCCACTGAATACGATTATTTGAAAGCTCAGTTGCAAATGTTTCACGAAATTCATTCGAATTTGTAAGTGTAAATATATCTGATAATGCATTTTTAGCTCCAACAAAATTCTTTGCGTTATCTGAATAAAGAACAGAAACCGAACCACGACGCGCAATAAATCGTTTGAATGCAGAAAGAAATGAACTAGTACTAAGGTCTGTTGTAAGCTCAACGTGCACGGCTCGAACCACCATACAAACAAAAATACAAAGATAAGCTTTCATAGAGCGGACTCCACGTTTTCGATAAGGAATAATTGAAATAGGACCAGCATAGTCTACAGCTGTATGAACGAAAGCATTAGATTCGTTTACACGATAGTCGGGTAAGTCACCCATGAGCGGTATCGTAGGTTGAGGATTTGCTTTGAAACAAAAGTTACATTTATGTATAATTGATCGCACTATGCTGCGGCAAGATAGTATCCAAAAACGTTGTCGGAGTATCGCCATTAAAGTAACTGGACCAACGTGACAGTTATGATTATGATAATAGGAAATAATTAACTCAATTATCCTATCCTTTTGCGGTAACAAAATAGGATGCTGGTGATCATACTGAAGATTGGCATTTTTTAGTCTACCACCAACCCTTATCAACCCATCAGAATCTAGAAAAGGACATAATCTTTGAATAGAACGTGAGCAGCGACCACTAGTTTTAATGTTATGGATAACATCAGAGAAGTATACTTTTTGTAAAACCTTAAAAATCTGTATTTCAGCAAAATTAATATCATCAGCAGAGATACTAGTAGATCTAGGAAGTCTTTTCAGAAAACGGTATATCCATACCACTGTACGGAGAAACAATAACCATGAAGAAACTCGATGAGACAGTTCTAAAATTGGGTTTGGATCACTCCACACAGTAGCGGGAATAGAAACTATTTTTCTTTCTTCTTCTACATCAACAGCTGTTTCAGAGTTAACCGAAGTAATTGGCCACTCAGATGATTCCAATTCTAAGCATTTTGGGCCAGTGAACCAAATAGAATTATTTATAAATGCAGTGGGTGACAAACCGCGAGATAGACAATCACTAGGATTTTGATCACCCGCAACATGATGAAATTTTTCAGGTCGAATATGAGAAACTATTTTTGTAATGCGAGTAGCAACAAAGGTCTTAAAGCGGTGCGGGGATGCGGAAATCCAATGTAGTGCAACCATTGAATCAGTAAAACAAAAAATGTCATTAATGACGTGACGTTTCTTGTAAGTATCTATTACCCGCTGAGCTAGCTTAGCCATGAGTAAACATGCGCAAAGTTCTAGTCTTGCAACGGAAATGGTTTTAAGCGGAGCAACTTTCGACTTAGCACATACTAAGCGAATTATAGGCGGAGAGTTTAAAGGTTTATTTGTCTTTAAATAAACAGTAGTGCCATAGGCTTTTTCACTGGCATCCGCAAAGGCAATTATAGAAATTGTAGATTTTTCTTCAACCCCTAAATGTCGTTGAACACGTAGCTGTCGTAAACATGGAAGTTCCCGAATATAAACTTGCCAAACATCAACTATAGCTGAAGGAAGTGGTTCATCCCAGCCTATTTTAAGAAGGTGTAATTGTTGTATAATTAGTTTAGCGTAAAGTATGACTGGAGCTATTAGTCCTAGGACGTCAAATTGTCGTGCTATAAGTGACAAAATATTACGTTTAGTCACATGGTTATTATGGTTAATTGAAACTGCGTACGTAAACTCATCAGTGGTTGGAGACCATTGTAAACCAAGAACTTTTAAATTATTTTCTGAACCATCAAAATCTATTTTTCCTAATTGATTATCAGAAGATGATAAATTTTCAATAAGCTCCGATGTATTGCTGGCCCATTTAACAAGTTCGAAACCCCCAAGTCTAACAAGCTCTCGAAGTTCTTCGCAAAGTTTTAACCCAAAAGGCAAGGAGGGCACAGAGTAACAAACATCATCAACGTACGTGTTATTTTCAATTATAGGAATAGCGTTCGGAAAACGTACTTTTTCATCATAGCACAGCTGGCGTAATACCCTCATTGCAAGGTAAGGACTACAGCGTAAACCGAAACAAACACGATTGAACTGGTAAACATGAAGCGGTGAAGTTGAATTAAAGCGAAACAAAATTTTTAAATATTTACGGTCATTTTCCGAAACGCACACTTGTAAGTACATTTGTTTTATGTCCGCAATAAAGGCAAATTTATACAAGCGAAAGTCTAACAAAATATTAAATAGATCACTTTGCAGACTATCTCCAGTATACAATATATCATTCAAAGATAAACCAGAAGATGTTTTTGCACTAGCGTCCATCACCATGCGCCATCTCGTGGAGGTCTTATCCAACCTCGCAACTGCATGATGTGGAATATAATAACCTTGATTTTTATTATCATTTTCCACTAATGAAATGTAACCCTTATTGATGTATTCTTTAATAATTGCATCATATTCCAAACGAAGTTCCTTTGATACTGACATTTTACGCTCAAGAAAATAAAATCGTTGTTTAGCCATATCATATGAGTTTCCTAAAACGGCTGGATTCTCTGAAAAAGGTAACATCACTGTATAGCGACCAGTGGAATCGCGAGAAACAGTATTTGTAAATATGCGTTCATTCTTAATAGCGTCTGGACTCAAAGGGACAGAACATTGCACCTCTTCTAAATGCCAAAACTTTTGAATTAAACTTTCTAACTGCGGCTGTTCAACTAAAGAACATAACGAAATAGCGGTACAAGTGTTATAGTTATTGGTGCAATCAGAACTTAATAAGGGAACGTTTCCGATGATAATGTACCCGAATATTGTTTCGAAAGCGGTAGGAGTGCCAGGTGCGCCAGTAACACGGCCTGACAACATTATTTCGGCGTATTGCGGTGCACCAATAAGTATATCAACCTCTGAAGGATAAAAATAATTTTCATCCGCTAAGGTAATATTGTTCAAATGCTTAAGCGATGACATATTAATTTGTGACACCGGTAAAGAGTCTGTAATTTTGTCTATCGCAAAGGCATTCAAAGATAAAGAATTATTGTTAATCCGAGAAGACAGAACAATAGACACTTCTCCTATTATCGGATTTGACGCGGAACCAATACCCTTTACAAATTTATTAGAAAATTTATTAACCTTTAAATTTAATCTTCTGCAGCATTTCATTGTTATAAAAGTGCTTTGAGATGCACAATCAATTAAAACACGCACACTGTGTGGTTTACCATTTAAACCATATATCAATACTTGTGCCGTACCTAATAAACATGTATTATTACTTTCGGAAATAGCGGGCCGAATATTACAAAGCGAAATATTTGAGTTATTAATCGGCTGATTGTCGCTGCGTGCAGGTAAATAAGGTGTGTTATTAGCGGGAGGCACAGCAACCTGTGCAGTTGCATTGCTCATGCGATTCAAGTTATTAGGGTGAATGTTTTCTTGAGAAACCGTCGCATTACGACACAGCGTTGAATGATGTCTCATGCGGCAATGACGACAATTCCATGCAGACTTACATTTATTTAACATATGCGATAAACTTAAACAGTTAAAACATCCTTTATTGTTTTTGATAAAAGTATATTTATCCTCGATAGACAATTCTTTAAATGAATTACATTTATATAAATTAAAATGATCCATGCGTTTACAAAATGAACAAGAAGACTGCTTCTCTGTAAGCGAAACGAACGCACGCGACGAAACCGGTTTGTTATCAAATGTGCGAGTAGGATCCAGATGTTGAGCTATCCTATTATGTTCGCGTACGAATGCAATTAAATCTTTATAACTAGGTATTGTTGGGTTATTCATATTATGTAATTCAAAGGAACGAATCGTACTAGAATCTAATTTCTTACATGATAAATATAGTAAAATAAAATCAGCTAAATTTTCTAATTGCAATGATTCTAAACTTGATATTGCGGTGCAGTAATTGTCAAGAAACAATTGTAAATTTTTATGTGAAGCGGTGGTAAGCGGTTTGAAGTCTAGAATCTTTTGCATATAGGCTGAACCTAAACTTCGTTTGTCATGGTATTTGTCTATAAGCGTTTGCCAAATTAAAGCATAATTTTCGGCATTTGGAATGATACCTGCGCAAACTGAAAGGGCCGAATCAGACAATTTACTGATTAAGTATTGAATGCGTTCATGATCTGTAAGGTCAGGGTTTTCGTGTATCGTACGTTTAAAAGATTCATGAAATATTGGCCACTTAATGACATCACCATTAAACATCATCAAGTCTAACTTCGGTAAACGAAACGATCTACGTTGGGTATTTAAGTCGGACAAACCATTGCTACCTGCCACTGACTTGTTGAATTTTTCAAACATGTACTTAGAATGACAGTACATATCTTCAAATGCATTCATGCATTCAAAATTAACAGTGTATAGGGGATTAATTGTTAATTCGATTATATTTATTTTATTTACAGTTTCTGAAAATTTATCCCGAATGTTGTCTATCGAAATCATTCCCGATAAAAAATAATTTATGTCTCTTTCATCCGATGTCTTCTTAGACCTATCATATAAATCTTGTAATCGTGAAAATAGATTGTCGCGTTTTGCTATTAACACGGCTCGTTCAATTTCAAGAGAACTGTTAGCACCTTGTTTCTCTAATGTTGCTTTACGAGTCTCCATATTAACTAAGATATATATATATATCGCGAATTGAAATAAACTAAAATAATATATCCGGCTCGAAGGACCAAAATAATGTAGCGGCGAAGACAATGAGAAGTAGGCCGAGGGGCAAGTGGAATGCGGCGTAAAAATAATGGAAACACCACTCACCTAAAGTCCACAGTCTCTTCACCTGTCTTCGTGAGAGAAGACCACAAATAAATCTATATGCACTATAAGCGGAAGAAGCGTAAGCGCAAGCGAAAGCACACGCGTGAGCTCGCGGCGGCGGGTGAATCTTCTCTGCGGCGCGGGAGCATGTAGAATGCGGTCCCCTCCTTCTACACTTTAATACCGCAAAAGAGAAAGAGTGGTGTTTAGGGAATGGGTGCGGTAAGGATAGAGAATGTGATCAGAGAGGACTAAAGGAAACTGGATGGCGTGAACAAATGTTAGCTAAATTATATCAAACTTTTCAAAAGTTGCGTGTAGCAAGTAAATAAAAACTTATACCATAATACTTTAACCCAAATGTTGAATAGTTAGAATTTACGAAATATAGCGAATAAGGCATTATTTTAATCATTAAAAATGGGAATCTGTCTGTACACTCGCGATGTTAATTAAACAGAATCGTCATTCTGCAACGTCCGTGGTCTAATTAAATTTAAATTGGAGTTGAGAGTACGTGAATCGCTGCCTAGGTTTACTTTAAATTATTATAATTATACAAATCCAGGCCAAGAATCGTCGAATACTGATGTGGATATAGGAAAATGGAGGTTTATTGGATAGAGCTTTGAAACTCAATTGTAATTCTTCTATTTATTTGTCATGATTCAAACATCATCAACGTCAAACTATAAACCCGAAGGAGGTTTATAGTTTGACGTGTATTTTTCTCTCTTTTTTTAGACTTTAAACCAGTAATCCTATTTTTATATTTGGTGTTAAGGTATATAGAGATTCATTGGGTACATAATACATATATTATTAATATGGCATATGCCATTGAACTACAAAACACCGTAACTCATCAGTTCAGTTCTCAACTTAAACAAGTCCCTAACGCAGTGATGTCACTAGTCATTGATGTCACACACATAATAATTATAAGCATTACGTTGGTTCTTTCCTTTTTTTCTTATGTGTGGCCTGTTGGTGCGGCTTTAAATTAATAAATAAATCAGGCGCTAGGCGCCACTAGGTAGGTAATAACAAATTCTACAAAGTCGCAAAGTCGTATTTTTTAATATTATCAACAAAAACTTGCCTCACCTTTACAAAATGACATGCAGAAAATAGCTATTAATTTACAAATACGAGTCTACATAGAATATTGATGAGAAAATCTATATAAAGAGCACAGCTGTATGGGTATAAAAAGAGCCGCCAAATTGCCTCTGAATATAAATCACCCCGACACCGATCGAGGAATGATGTGCACTGAAAATGTATGTGCAAATTTTCAATGTCCGTACTTTAAAAGCCAAAATTCTGCGGCCTCCATGTTTAATATCGGCTACAAAGTTGCTTCATATTTAATAGCTAATTGAAAATTTTCGGGTTATTTTATTAATTTGTTATTGTATTGTTATGCTTGAATTTTACAGGTTTATCGGTATTTGTATAGAAAAAAGGACGCCTATAGACGACTAACTTTATGGTTTAGTCGAATAAGTATTTGGTTTATTAGGCAGAATTTTTTTTGTTAATTGTAAGAATTAGAAAGATTAAACTTACTGCAATGACGTCACGACAGGTTCGTGATGAAGACCAAGCTCCAGGAAATTGTTCAAAATAACATTATGAAAATGTAATACAAAAATTGGACTTTTAATAGACGGCCCGAACTAAGTTTTATCTTTGTAATCCGACCACAAGGCAACTTTCAAGCAAACGAGTTAACTTAAACGATTTCCCTTCGAGGAAAAAACTCAGAAGTAATAGCATTTGCGAAAGAACTTCTTGGCTATATTTTACAGATCGCAGTAAACGTTATTTTTTGAAATAATTGTATTACTTGACGTCGAGACCGTCGTAGAATACCATTTACTCACGCTATATAAGTATTAGATTCGTAGCGATTCGTAGACGTTCTACGAATGATTTGCAAATGCTACATCGTGGAAATTGTGTGTTTTTCACACGAAATAATGGGTTTGGTAATGCAGCATAGTGTGGTTGGCGTGGTTGTAGAAAAAACAATTTTATGTCACAATTTTAAACACAGAACAGACTTTAAGGGAAACGGAAGACACCAACCACATATTTTACACATGTAAAGGTCGTAGGCGTAAAATTCTAACTACTAAAATGTAATATCTATAAAACTTTTTGTATGACAAAAGTGGCTAATATTTTAAGGTGAAATTAACATTCCGAAAAAAGATTCTGGCAAACATCCTAATTATAACATATTTGTTAATTATCTTAAAATAAACCCAAAATGAAAACAAAATAAATTGAAACAGACAGATGTCTGTAGGTAAGCATTGTTAAACGACACTCAAATATTAGAGATTTAGGACGATTGTCAAGTGTCTCCTCTAATTGCTGGCTTTCGTTAATTACTGTCTGAGATGAAACGTGAGTGATGTCCCATACGACGGTAATAAGTTTCCCCTAATTCTTATTTTTAAGTAAATTAAATCAAACAAATATCGTATCTCCAGTTGTTATCATAAATTGATTAATTTCATTTGCTTTTACTGATAGTTTAATATAGAAAAAAGGGTTATTTTTTCTCATAAATGTAGCTACACCAATTTTATCAGCAAATACCTGTAACAATAAATGAAAACTCAATTAGTTATGTTAAAAGCGTGAAATCAAGTTGTGTAAATATTGTGAACATTATAGAATTATATTAAAATATGTATTGCGCCATCATTTTATTTAAGTTTAAACATATATTTTTAAAGGAACGATAAACTTTTAGAGCAGACAATGCGTCTATTGCAAAGATATATTTGTCTAGAAGTACTAGACACAAAACTTTCTTATGCAAGCGACGTGTCGGGCACTCTAGATACTCTTGGAAGGCTGTCAAAACTGGACATTATTAATAGGTTCTATGTTACTAGCAATAAATTATGAAATAACTGTTTTCTTGAGATAAATCGAAGCTTAAAATAAATTTAATACTTTTCGATCGAACTAAGAGTAATTGTTTGTCGGTGCGTATTCTAGACTATTATTGAGAGTCTGTGTCACAACTCGACTTCTATAAAGCAAGCAAATAAATCATTAACTCTGAAGTTAACCCCTACAAAATTTATATTATTTCAGGCTGCGCTCAACACAACATAACCTCCAAATTAAAGTCCCGACAATATTGTTATAATTACTACGTTATCTTTACGCAAGTTATTTGTCCTCGGGCAAACATGTTTGTTTCAAATACACCTTTGATATAATCTTAATGGTTACCTGTTCTGTCAGCAAATAAACTTAGCAGACAGTTTATGGCAGTTCCATAGAACTTAGTTGAAGTTTGTGAAACTTTAATTCTGTGGTATTTCATTATATGTTTCCTTATTATTTCTGTATATATCAGTACGATGCACACGAACAGGTTTTAACTAAGACTAATTGAATAGTTCTAAGGTTGCTTGCGTTTTCAAATTACAAGGAAGGCTCTGACAAATGGTGTTTGCGCTTTGAATTACAAGCAATAAATCCTTACTAATGCTTATTTAGTTTCACAGTTAACTGTAATTTCACTGACCCTCTAGTCGGGAGCCCCTTATGTGCAATTGATTGTCTTCTTGCAACCCTAAACGGCAGTGTTATTCGCTATGCACACATGAAAGTTGCCACAAAAAGGAGAACGAAGAGAAGAAAGGAATAATACAACTGTTATGTCTTCTTAAGCTTTGCCAACAACCTCTCCCATGTATAATTTAGTATAAGAAACATTAGACAAAGGGAGCGAAACTAATATCCGTAATAATAGAAATAAATTTGACTTCCTCCAAGATCCTATTACCACTCTTAAGATTTGGCAACTAAAGTACTATATAGCTTATCATTCGTCTCAGGTGAGCATCGGACCCTTCCTATCTAAACAATAATAATTACTCTATACACATGAAAATGGGTTTGCATTGTTTGAAAATGGTGAAAATGGTCTCCAATAACTCGCTCGGTAATTGGATTATAGTGGATTGACGTGGGACGCAGTAAATTTCGTATGTTATGTCAGATCGCCGTGTGATATAAACTATTCCATTTTAGACAAAGCTTTGTGCCCATATTTTAAACCCTGTTGCAATTTCGAAGAAACGCTTTTGGGACTGTTATCGGTCTATGACTCGTCATAAAGTAAGAATAATATTATATTTCCTAATAAGAAAAGGCGGAGAAGTTTGTTCTTGAGGCAAGCTTAGTCTTTTCTCAAATGATACATAATTTTTTTCAAAACAATTCGTTATAATGGTAAAAAAACACTTTGAAATTTCTAATTGGTTATCTGCGATCTGATACGTGATTTGTATTAAGTACATATATATATAAAATAAACACATTAAGCACATTGTTACATAATTCACAATAACATAGTCTGCTCTATTCGGACAAATACCGGATTCTACGAATGTCCGAATCTGTTTTCGAATCACGTTCGAACGAGCGGAGGCGTAAGCAATGGGGAAATGGTTCAGGGAGGGGGGGATAACGGGTAAAAATTGCGTCTCCATTGAGACCTGGATGACTTTGTGCGTATTTAGACTTAAAATTGTATCATTGTAACAATTGTAGTTCAAATGAGATTGAGCCGTCGAAAAAAAAGGGTGTACATTAGCACTTATTCCTTCAAATGTTCTGAATATATTGAAAATAAATAACACTAAAAGGAAAATACCAGCAAAACAGATCTTTAGATAGACACATCATTCGTGAAAGCCAATATTTTCTCAGCATTTCAAGCATATAGGTCACACGAATACTTTATCAAAAATATTTTCTTTCATAAATCCTGTCAAAAGCACAAAGACGAAAGTTTAAATTCCACATTTAAAATTACCTCTTCAAACATTCCCAGAGCGAAAGTACGTACGGTATCTTTTAAAGCTTTTGTGTCCCGAGTTGGTATTGGTATATGTAAATCGATTCCTAATTATGCTAATAGCTATAATATCCATTTAAAAACCATAAAAATGTAATAGAATATGTTTTATATAATTTCCACGAGTAATTTCACCACTTTACTTAATTACTCAGTAATTTTAGTAAAGAAGTCGAAAACCAAAAAACTGAAGTTTCTCGTAAAGAATCGTCAGGGGTGGCTAACAATGCGCCGCCATGTTTGATTTGTGAAGAACAAAAGCCGGCCGCGACACAATGCCTTAGACGAGTGTAACAAGTACCCAGTCACATACGACTTTCTGTTTTCTATAAATAAAACTACTTCAGTATTGAATATTATTATTGCATTACTCAGTACTTCTCTTTTGGTATCATTTTATAAATAAGTATGCGATATTTTTATAGTAATACAGATTAGATAGAATAAATAATACATAGGTAGGGTAGGGCGGGGCTAGTTGAGCAATTTTTCACTTGCTTGGATATAGCTCCTCAATGATAAGTCTCAATGAGTTGTTATGTGTCCTGATGGATTAGTAATTTATCCCTCAACAAAAGTGTCCATAGTATTTTTTTGTAACAAGTCCAATATAATAGCTACAGATGTTTAAATGCAGAAAGTCAAGTATGCTCAATGTACCCCATAGGTGGGGTAAGTTGAGCAAGGGTATGGGGCAAGTTGAGCACTAAGAATGTCTAGGCCTAACCATGGGTTCTATGTTAACTTAAAATGAAATAAAATATGTGTAAGACAGTCAGCTTTTTATTTATAGACTTTTATTGACAGAACAACACAATTTAAAGAAATTTTCTTTGTATAATTAACCGAAACTAAAATCAACAAAACATGACCATCCATATCTATCCATTACTTCCGATAATTTCTAAAAAAGATTACCAAGGCTGGTGGGTTCTGGTTTCTGTATGGATAGCTACGATTTTTTTGTTTTTAAAACATCATCAACCATTCTTTTCCGGAAATCTTTTTTGCAATTCAGCTTGGTGGAATTTCAGCACACTCTTAGGCAAGGCGACGGACGTCTTTTGGAGAAAAATGCCATTTGTAGCAAGATTTTTTTCAACAGTTAGGATATACTTCCCTCGGTGTTGTATAGCCCATAAATGAATCATCACCTTCATTTAATTTATTTAAAAGTCAACCAATACCGAATTCCTTAGCGGCGGTATTCACACTTTTTCCCTCATCGTGGACAGCCTTTGCAGCATTATTTAAGTATTCAGTAGTATAAGAACATCTTGTAGTCTTCCTCTTGTAAGTCCGCATCCAAACAAAAAATAAAAGATGCATTACTCATCAGTTGTTTAAGTCGTAGAGTTAGTTGAGCTATAGTTGCTCAACTTACCCCAACCCGGAATTTTAAAAGAAAAGTAGGATTGTAAATAAATGCCTAGAATTAGACCCAAAACCTATTTACAAATCAAAAATACGATAATCTTCTAAAAGATTAACACTCTCCTGATTGAAAACAGAGAACATTTGACAAAGACAGACGAAAACTTGCGATAAACAATGTTTTTACTTTTTGGTCACAAAATAAACAAAACGCCGTGACACTTCACTCACTCGTCGAGCTGCCACTAGCTATCGTGCGATGATTACCTCTCCTACGACTCCTTCTTTTCGCTATTTGATACTATCGCGTAAGGTGAATAGTTTCCGAGATATTTCGATTGCCCAACTTGCCCCTATGCTCAACTAGCCCCGCTCTACCCTATACAGTTTAAAGATCACAGCAGGGCTTAAAACTGTGTTTATAGGCCTGTTTAAGAGCGAGACCTGAGAAGAATGGCCTAGAAACTGAACTGGGTTTCATTTTTATGCGGGTTTCGGAAAAAGTAGACAAGTATGAGCTCATTTCCATACCCTATTTCCATCAGACTTAGACAGTAAATAAAAAAAAAAAACAAATTATAATTGATAAGTATTGTACTTATCTATTACATCCAAACTCAGTCGCTTGTTATATTTTATCTAACGGTGCAACTAACATACCAAATTTAAAGAAGCATAGGAAAGGGAAATAGCTTCCAATATATGAATGAAGAAGTTAATTAAATAAACTAAATGGCTTAAATAATTGTTAAATACTAGTTGTTCATTACAGTAGTGTTCTGAGTAGTGGCATATATGGAAATTAGTTAATCCTAGAATTGTAATGTTGGAACGTGTTACGATAGAATCTATAACTGATTCCAGACGAAATAATGATATTACGTCAAATATCGGTTTCTGCTAGTAATAAATGGCAGCATCTAGGGATCGAATTTAATAGTATGCTTAATTAAACTGTACCCCTCATACGAATATATTACTTAGCTGGATTAATGCATATCCTCTCTGGGGATTTTATTACAACGCAAATTGTTTTATTCAATGTGCCTCTATTCTTCTAGAATTGTTTGTTCATATGAATTAATGTAATCTCGGAAATGCATTTATGTACTTCGCGTATAGAAAAAGTCAAATACGTGTAATGGATTTTACAGATACCATAGGCGAATGCTACACGCTCGATATTTATCGTGATATTTGGATCGTGATCCAGAATCACGATGTGTAGTACAGGCGTATCACGATACGTGATACGGATCGCTGGATTTCTAGAAATCTAAAAATCCACGATCCGTATCAATTATCGTCGATAAATATCGAGCGTCTAGTCTCTGGTCGATATTTATCGCGTCACAATTAATTCTGCCAGCGATGGAAGAGGACGCGCATATTGAGTCGGCGCCCGCCGCACTTCAAACAAACGACCAAAAACACTTGAAAGAATTTATACTTGTATTAGAAACACTACCTGAGATATGGGACAGCTCAAATGCAAACATAATTAATAAAGTGAAAAGGGTGAATGCGTATGAGCAGCTGCTTCAAATTTTTAAGAAAATTAAACCAGGCGCGACAGCTAAAGACGTGATTGCCAAGATCAATTCATTAAAATCGAACTATAGAAAAGAATTTAAAAAAATAACAGATTCGAAGCGATCGGGTGCTGCAGCTGAAAATGTATACAATCCAAAGTCTTGGGTATTTCATATGCTGAAATTTTTGAATAAAAATGAAAAGCCGATTGATAGGGTAATTTGATTTAATAAATTCAGATGTGTATATTTTTCTCTATCTTGAAACCAATGTTTCGCCCATTTCTTTCGCTTTATACGTTTTTTCAATGCTATCGCTAATATAATAGCAACGCAAGCTTTCTTAATATTGTTACTCATTATTATAAAACGAAACGTACGAGTGTACTCAATGAAATTTACCGTTGTACTGACGCGATTCGTATCGAGTGTGTAGTATACTAAAAAAATACAAGATAAATATCACGATAAATATCGAGCGTGTAGCATTCGCCATAGATATGCACAATACGAGTATTAGTTTGTTTGACAAGTAAATATATAATGAACTTTTTAACAACTTCAACTAATAGAAGAATGCAAAGTCAGTAATGTCTTCAATTTACCCGATCACATTCATATATAGAGGACGTTTAAAAATATACGAGTATAGTATATACAGAAACGAGATATAATCTATTATAATTTATAGTTCCAACATTGTTCAAGAAAGATAACAATTGTTCGAATTTGTAGAACCTAAATCGCAAAGCCATAAACATCATTATATTTAATTGTCCATTAAGGTCGCGGAATTCCGGAATACGAGATTCATTGAAGCATAAAATTTAATCCTAGTAGCTCCCGAGGCGGATAATTGTGTTCACGATGAGCAAGCCCTTAGTGCATCGGTTTCAATACATAATGACCACCCTTCGACCAACACGCTGGAAACGCAACACATTGCTAGTAATATTTGTTATGCTCTGATTATTCCCTATTTGTATCATAGGAAGGAGCATACTTAGCATCGCATAAATCGGGAAAAGATTTACAGACATGGTTAAATTAATATTTTATATTCACATATTTTGTGTATTGCGTAATACTTTCTTAATGAAAGGTGTTAACACCTCGATACATGTATCCCAGAATATAACAGGTCACCGACCATTTTCGTACTCCACTAAACTTTCCTTGAGATCTAAAGATCTTGATACCTTGCTCAAAATATATATTTTACATAAAGACGAAGTTAGTACTTATTTATAAACGATGAATTCATAAGTGGAGTCAGTGTAATTGCACCGTTTTGTAGTACTCTTTTTACATACACAAGTAGACAGAAAGAGACAAAAAGATGGAATTTGATTGATTTTGTTTTTATCAATAAAGGGCCGTTGTTTAATGTGTGTGGAATTCTTAATGACATCGCTTAATTGATTAAAGCTTCTTAAATTATTTTTCCTACAAGAATTATTTCTTAAGCGTTGTTTTTAAACGAATTTGACTTCGGATAAAAAAAGTACTATGTTGTCGCCACATTAGTATCAAATTGAGGGTTCGAGACTCTTAATATGCTGCATCTGCCCGTGAGGCGTGGACTATTAAAGAAGACAGGAAGACGCCTCGAAGACTGACTGACCAGACTGTTAAAATACGGAAAGGTTAACTGTTAACAACTTGAATTTGCTTGCGCCTGTCTAAACAGCCTCGGCGAGTCATCAACGACTTCTTCCGTCCATCTCTTGCCTTGCTGAGCTGCAACAATTGATGATGACGCAACACTAGTCCGAGATATGCGAATCGCTTATTTGTTTAGACAAGCGCAAGCCAATTCAAGTTGTTAACAGTTAACCTTTAGCAATAAAGTGGCACCTGAAGAAGAAGAAGAAGAAAAACTCTGTTGTATCAAACGCAGATGTATAGAAACCTAAGCAAAGTTTGAGGAGCCTAAGTGTTTTATGTCATTATGAATGTATTTATTAATTGCATCCTTCCGAAGTCATTTATGTAAGTTTATTTGATTAAATTACTTAATTAATAAACAGATAACATTATTCGTACATACATTACTGAGTAAGATAATTTGATCATGTGACAGATCGCAAATCCAAACCGAATTAATTGCAGTTAGTTATTGAATAGTCGTTATAAACGTTTACCCGGGCCTGACAAACATAATTTGCATCACTGGGCATAGGTGATTAGCCAGAAATAGAGAAACACGATCTAATATTGACTTGAAATCATGAATAATTTACTAAAAGATGACTTGCGCAATTTATAACAAAATTTAATAGTTCAATTTTCCATATATGGGTAGTTCTTATATAAGAGGTTTTTCGTCTATGGAGGAGACGGCCAAGGAGAAAAGTTGGAGTTAATGCATTATACATATATATTATGATTTTTGGCTCGTTTGTGTATCTACTCACGTAAGGGCAAGTTACTTAAAACATATTTTGTCACTTTTTAGAGGGCCAGGGTAAATACATCAGGCAGGGTAGAGACATGAAGATCAGGGTAGAGACGTATTTGACCAGGGGAGATAATTAGAAGCAATAAAACAAAGAATACAATTGAAATAATCAACTTTTATCAAAGATTGTTCTTGAAATTTATAATCAGGCAACATTTTTTTATCATATTTATTATTAATCAGACTAAATGCGCCGTTTTTAAGCGTTTCTTTGGATGTCAACGGTTGTTGAATATTTTTTATTTGGTGCTTGCGATCTTTTGAAGTTATTATTTGTTCAATGTCAAAAGGAGTCTCGTTTTCGGACTCTGAATCAGGGACGTAAACATCTTCGACTCGGAGACGAGATTTTTTATTAGACGAGTATGTCATGACACCAAGCTTAAAATGATCGCAATGTATATCTTAATTGCAAAAGCAGCTTAAAGACTTCATTTTCAATGTTGTCGGATCTTCAATGTTCCATGACACCTGATGGACGCGCAAAGTACCAGCAAAAGTCTTTATGAGTGTTTTAGCACTAGCAAGCAAAGCGTCTTTGTCTAAAATATCTTTGTCATAACGAAAACATTAATGCCAGGACAGTTTTTCTGAATAGCATCTGACAAATCGCTCAGACATGCTATATCTTTGCCACTAGCTACCAATAGGTCGGCTGATCTTTTGCAAACAGCATCAACACCATCTGGAGCTCCCTTACCGTGTCCAGCTTCATGGTAATTCTAGGTAAAGTCTCTAAGAGCTGGGTAAACTTCTATTAAATGAGTGCGATATTGTGTCCATCGCTCCAAAAATGGAGGATCTCTACTTCTGGTGGCAAGCTGTTCAAAATTGGCTGTAAGTGTGCCCATATAGCTGGAGGCGTATGTAACAAAATCTGTGACATCGAACAATAGCATGTTGTCTTTACTTCACCTGATGCCTCTTCTTTCGTGTAAGTTACAACTGTGTACAGACTTATCTGTTGACGTGCACCTCCAAAATGGAATTTTTTCTGCGTATTTTGTTTAAAGTCACTAAGGTTCACGTGAATCACAGCTTCTCTTACTGTCAAATTTGTCTTATTAATTTTAAAAGCAGAATGTTGGTGGACTATATTCAGTTCATGGTGAAGAAAATACTCCAAGTTGTCTTCTAACTGTATAATCAAATCACGTAGATAAAATTGAATCACCTTTTTCAAATATTTAGTCACCTTTCTGGTCTTATGCCTTTTAGGATCAGTTATATTGGTAGTCTTGGATTCCCACTTTCTGCAAAAATTTGCTTACTAATATCAAATTCTTTGTATTGAAGTCCTTTATTTTTACAATGCATTCTCGCGATAGACACTGTTCGTTACACCTATTGCAACAAATTTGAAGAAGATTTTGATGGTTTGATATTGATGTAACTTTGGCTTGGAATAGTGCCGTAAGAATCAGATCCACATTGGCGTGTGCAACACACAGACATTAAATAGGTGGCACAATTACTATGATACATATCTCCCCTGGTCAGTAAGTCTCTCCCCTGATAGTAATCTTACCAGGGGAAAGACGTTTTCATAACATAATACATTATTTTGGTTTATCCAAGAAAGTTTTCAATGAATAATAAAGCAAGCTTTGACTATTACAGTATTACTAAATTAGGACAGGAATTGCAAATAAATAAAACGATTATTATAACTTTTATTACTTACCAGTGGAGAGACACAATGACCTTGCGAAACCGTTACATCGCACGGACGTGACACAAAACTGGCAAATTGCGTCGATCTAACCGCTTCTGTGCTTAGTATTGCGAACTTCACGTTGTTAATTGTCAATGAGCGAGTTCGGTAATGTGGCCGTCTTATATTTTATATTGTAGCAGCGTGCGAATATTGCCAGGGTAGATACACAAAAAAAGCGGGACAACAATTAAGTTTTAAAAATTATTGAAAATAAGCAAATATTTTTCAATTTTTCTTTAATAATATTTAAGTATATTTAATTAAGTTTGTGGTAAACATAGTTTGTTTTAGAAAATAATACAAATATTGTATGTATTGTATGCTAGTTAAGCTGAAACCGGTAAGGGGACAGGCCAGGGTAGAGACTTTTTTAGACTATATAACGAATTTTACAAAAATATGCTTTAATGAGACATTTAATTATAATGTTATTTAATAAAGGACATTTAAGAGAAATGATTCATTGCACAAAATAGCAACATATAGATTAAAAAACCACTTTTAAATACATTGCCACCATAGTTACCTCTTATAAGAGAATCACCCATATATGTCAGTACGTTAGCTTCAACGTGCCTGATGGGTACGTCAGAAAGCAACATCGTCCGCCGTTGCTTCATATGCCCACAGCTAGGAATAACCTTCTGAAAAGGGCACATTATGATTCGGTGTATTAATTTAGTTAACGAATTACAAAGGCAAACGGACCTTTTTCATTGTCCGTTGTGTGAACTGTCAAATGTTCTATTATTTGTTAGTGTTGTGTAGTGCCTATAGTAGTTAGTTAATTTTTTGCATTTTTTATTATTAAATTTTGTTTTTCCTTATGAATTAATTTTTAATTAATTTCGTATGTTTGCTTTTTTTTATTTCGTCTGTAAATTTTATTCACTTATTGTGCACTCTTGTCAATTTAGGGTCGCCTCTTAGGGCAGGAGTGTTTTTAATAATTAAATAAATAAATATATAAAGGGCGCACCAACTGCCTGTATTTCCATGATAGGTATCAAACACAAAAGCTAACTATTTATTATAGTTTGTTCATTTCTGAAACTGAAGAAGCAATTTTAAAATTCGTTGAATATTAATAAGTTACATTATTCCTAAGTGGCATAGACAATAGTGATATATTTAAACGGGAAAATAATTTTCGATTTACAATTTCTGTTCATCGAATAAATGCATACGCGAAAGGATAAACATAACGTTAAAGCCACATTATCTCGTTAATCTGTTAGTTCAACACACATGGTGTCCACAACTTGAAGACAACAGGGGCTGAATTAATTACGCTCAGCGTAATCTAGGAATCCTAGGACACAGATTTATCTTCGGCCCATTTAACATTGCAGTTGAACAGGATAAATATCAGTGTAATATGTGACCAGAGTATATATTTCTACTTGTGTTGACTTATCCCTTCTTAGATAATGCATTAATGTACGTAATATTATAGTTAATTCGATTTATTTCTTATTCGATTATTCTTTGGTAAACTTCATTAAATTATTTGTCGTGAAATAGTAATTATTTGATATAGCTAGCATACAAACAAAGAAAATGTTTAAATTTCAAATTATTTTAAGTGATATTGAAGCTATAATTTAAGTGATATTGTCACGAAAATCGTTCCAAGGTTGGAACTTTTTCACCAAAATTATCATTTAGAATTTCTATCGTGACTTTCCGTAATCATTTATGTGAGTTTATTTCACATTTTTCACTCTTGTATAACTTTTATATTTATTTTATTTTAGGTGAGTATTATCATGTTTAAGATAGATTTACAAAAGAATTCAAACCAGACTAGGAGTCAGACTATTGTTATATTATAGAATTCTACAATGGAGTATTTAAAAAAAATAGTTACTTAAGTATTCAATTTTAAAATACAAATGTACTAGACATAATAGTATCTTAATAAAATTCTTAAAAACTAATGTTGGTAGAATCTAGTAGGATAAATAGCGAGCAAACAAAGCCTACACGTTATCGTACAAAGGTAAGCTGAGGTAATAGTGACGCCATTCGTCTAGATAAGAACAACAACGATAAGATATATTGTCATTTGAGCTTTTGCAAAGATACACTTATATAGAAGCAAATATTTGCTTCCACCGGAAATAGCATGAAGATGAGAAGAGTAAGAAAGAAATCTATGATTAAAAACATATTGTAATTGTTCAGTATTTGTATCTCGTTTAAACATTATGTTTCCTGTGATAATAATTATACATTTATATTTTTTATAATAATCTACTATGAGGAATAAAAGATTAAAAACAGATACTTGATTCAGCAAATCTAAATATATAAAATAAAGTCGTGTTAGTAACACCACTTATAACTCAAGATAGGATGGACCGTTGGTAGTTATCTCTTTTTTGTGGATTCTTCTCCGCTTCAAATAGCAGAATAAGTAAGAAAATATCGGATAAGTTATCGAATAACAATAAATAAGTAAATTAATTTTACGATGCAAACAGCATGTGGTGCCATCTGTTGACAAAACTACGCATCATTTTACGTCGAATTCGTGTCAGTTAAAGAAATTCCGATCTTGAAGTGAATGAGGAGATGCATACCCAGGCTTTGATCTTGATCCAAGACATGTGTTACCTCATAAAAAAATTTTGTATATCAGAAAGTGCTTTAACATGCAGTATCGCAATATTAGCGCTAGAGAGAAGAGGCCTAATGTGTAAACTGCCATTCTTCTTTCGCAATGGCAAGTAATAAAACATTTATATATTAATGTTATTACCTTAATGAAATCCTAAAATAAGTTAAACTAAAGTAACAAAGATATTATTAGACTGTAAGGCGGAACGAAGTTAGCCGGGTCAGCTAGTTTTTAGATAAAAATCGAATTAATATTTTCGTAAAAAATATTGTGAATGAACCGTAACTTTTACCGATCATTATAGCTCTTAATTATTGGCGATACTCAATACCTCGCCCCGATCGGTTGAGTTATAATTAAAGAAAAATAACTAAAGTCTTCGAGGCTAAGGGTCAAAGGTCTGTTACCCTTTTACTTTTATTTAATTTTCCATTTCATTTAATTCAAGTCGCCAGCCCTTTGCGGTTAATAGGAGTGAGTTGTTTGACCGGTCTGACACCTAGAAGCTAATTTATTCTTTTACTTGACTGGGTTTTAGGTGAGTTTTAGCTTAAATAAATATCTAATCTACACGAATGTTTTGTGAAAATAAAGAACAAGTAGGGTGACAAAATAAACTGAAAACCTTTATACAAAATGAATATACCTATCGTGTAAAAAGCTAAGCTACTTCATACTAATCTAGAATTTTGCATTTGTTTGATGAAATAATGTAGGATACGAATTATTTCACAAAACTTATGTAAGTACCTAGTAATATTTATACAATGTCAAGCTAATAAAAAAAAACTAAAGCCAACATAATATTCATCCTTCGGAAATTATCATTAACGTTGACAAAGCCAAAATACCTGGACCAAATAAATTAATCGTATTTTTCCTTTGTTAGATAAGGAAAATAAACGATCGTTCCCAACAAATCATAGCGAGAAAATGCGTGAGGTCTCCAAATATACAAGCAAATAAAACCTAAATAAATTATCTTCCAAAACACACAAGCAATAGCTTATTCATTTGCAGATAGTAAATTACAGGCTTTCAGGTCAAACCATTTCTTGGACATAAATATAACAGAACACCTACGTAAATCGATATCGAACATCTTTTGAAGTTTGTATTGCTTTAAGAAATAATTTTAAAATATCTATGACCATATTTTTAGAGAATTTTGGTAATGCCTAGATTATAAAATTATTTTTGGGTCCGTGTTTTACCTACTATTTGTTTTATATAGAATAAAGGACTTAATTTCTCACATAAATTAATAGTATCTTGAGAAGCTGGTTCAAAGGGTTAAATAAATTCGTTAAAATAGCTCCAATATCTGTTTTCTTTGCTATACTTGAGCGGAAACTCACACGAAGGAAACAATCAATTGGTATTGATTCAATTTGTGTCAGAGAAATAGGCGGAGAGTAAAACGGATTATGTCAGAGATCGTCAAGCGTGCGAACTAATGAAAGATGCACTTAAGGAGATATCAGACGGTTCATTTTTTGTTCATTTTCACCTTTCATTCGGTACATTTCACTCGAAATGAAATGTCTGAACAAAAAATGAAACACGAGTGCCGAATGAAATCATTAGTGAACCGATCCAACAGTGTTGGATATTGGCATCCGGTATCTTTCATTCCCACTCCGAATGAACGAGAAATGAACGGTCTGAACTCTGAGAGAACGTTCATTCGGATTCGGCCATTTTGTTTCGAGTCCTGTAGCCGACGGACATCACGTTGTCGACGAAGTTATAACTTTTTTTTTTTACTTTCATCCATTCGAAGATGATTACAATATGAATCAGGATCTTCAACGGCTAGTTCTCTCAACAATGTATTGAAAGCTCCTAATAAATTTCTTCTTTCAATCCATGGTCGCACCCACCACCGTCGACGTTTTCTTTGCTTCTTTTTTGTCAACTCTTTGATTAAATGATCACAAATTAAACTAATTCCAAGACGTACGACTTCATTCGATGACATATTTAAAAGAAAGAACAATGAATGTTCATTTCTGTATCATTTCGTCTAAGCCGTGTGAACATAGAATGAAAAAAAATGAAGCATTCACTCGAGTGAACAATCATTCGAGTGAACCGTCTGATATCACCTTTATTGACACGATGATACGTTGACAGACCGTGGATAGCAACGCATCAAGTCATATGAGTCCTTATAGACGAATTAGCCTTAGTCATTTATTCATTGAGTGAAGCCATATAGAGTTTGGGCATAAAAATTAAATCAAAAAATGCGCGCGGACAAATCTTTAAATAGTGGGCGTAGTAGGTATGTACATTTTTACAGAAAAACTTGTGTAAAAATGTAAAATCACCATATATAAAGGTATGCGTTAGATATATAAAACACAAACACATAGAATAAAGAGTAAAAAAAGTTGTGAGTAAAGGTATTAAATATTATTAAAACGTTTACAATCACAGAAAGATTGGTTTATCTTAGACCCGCGTAAAATTTGATTCGGAATCAGGTATTACGTTCGAAAGCCACAACTAGGCTTTCTATAATTTGATTGGTAAAGAATTTTACCAATAATGTATAAATCTGTTTCATCTTGTTTGATCTAGAGATCTAAGATTGCCAAATAGATAAGAATAAAGGTTTTGTTTATTTTTCTGCATTGAATGTGACAAATAATTTTCTCCGTCTTATTTATGGCTTCGGAAAAGCTCTTCAGGCTTTGTAAAGCAATTTCTTGACATTAGATATTTGTTGTTTCAAGCCATCTGCCTCTCAAACCGTACTTATACGTACGTAAACGTAGCTATCTCTATATATTAGTCTTTACAAATGAAATTGGAGTTTTGTATGAAAGCTTTAAAATATTTAAAAAAAAATAATTTCAGCTTATCAAAGTATATATAAAAATTAAATATACAATTTAGCTACTTCGTTGTCAATTTGTGTATAAATTCCTTTAATGTAAAAGTCTGCCGAACGGTAGGTGAAAGCGTTTTGTACTGCCTCTCGATTGGTACACAGTTATCTAACGTTTTTTATCTTTCTGATTAGGCTACGTCTTTTTACGTAGATCTACGTATTTAAGGCCTTTCCTGAAAACCTACGAACTTCAGTCACAGAATCTACGTATTTTTAATCAAATTGTTAAATTTTATGCCCAACAAATTTGACAGAGCTAGACCGGGACTGGAGAACTTTAAGAAACACAAATCTTCCATTTCAAGACGATCAGCTAATCAAAGCAGTAATTAGCGTAATATTGCCAAAATAAAAACAGGAGATGCAACTCAGCAGTTTCTCCCCCTGGCCCAATTAAAACAAAAGTTATTAACATTACCTCATAGTAGCGCAAATGTTGAACGACTTTTTTCTTCAATAAACTTGATGAAAACTAAAAACAGAAACAGACTGTCTACTGAAACCCTCACACAGTTTCTTTTTACAAAAATTGTCAAAAAGTAACCGTGAGCCAACGCAAGATCATATTATTAAACTTTTTAATAAAAACATGTACTAATTTAATTTACAAGAAAATAATAATGAAAATTAAAAAAATCTTACTACTTTTTACTAAATCTACGTAATTTTCTAATCAGGCTTAAGTAATTTTAAAAATCCGAGTTGGCAACACTGCCGTACACATCGGTATATATGAAACTCAGATTCGAAAACGGTACGATTTTTCACTTTATCCATGGCGTCAAAAACGACCACCGAGTTTAAAAAACAAATAAATCTAAAAACAAATGACTGTATTTGAAATTAAATTCATATAAAATTTATTTTAATTTCGAATGCGCTCCAATCCATAGATAATTGATCAAAATGATGGTTATAGAATCTCCAATTACATAGATACCTATTATATATAGAAGACAAATAACGAGTTCTTAAAGAAAAACAAAAGAGAATCTCTGACGATACATTGCTGCGTCAAGGTCTCAGGTCTGCCGCAATAACCCAACACACATTTGTCAGGATAAACAGGCTACAGAAAGAAAAACTGGTCTTTCCCTGTTAATATTTTAGGAAAACTTGTTTGTTTCGCTTTGTTTTTTGCGGCGACAGCGTGAGTTATATGATCACGTCCGTAAATCTTAGGCTTAAGGATTATAGATAGTCGAATGTTACATGCTAATAACACACTGCTACTATGTAAAGTTGAAATTTCAATATATAGTATTTGTAAAAATTGCAAAAGAAAAGTAGGCAGTAAACATACTATATTCTTCTACGTTGGTATTAGCATGTCGGCTGAAAGTTATGAAACCACGGATTTATTGGTGCAAAAGGCAAACTACGTCGGGTAATTTTAGGTAAAAAACGGTCTTGCCATTCAGTAAATTTATGTTCGGCTTTGTTCAGGAGTTTGTTCTGAGTCGTGACGCGTTTAACAGTTAGAAAACTATTGTTTTTAATGGATAAAACTTTAAGTAAAGTGAAATATTATTCATCTTTAATGTTTGCGATATTTTTGACATTAATAAATTTCTCATATCAAGGTAAAACAGTGGTTAATGGTATCCTTCAACTAAACTAAAGTTATGCTTCAACGGAAGTGCGATAGATTACTCACTCAAGTTTATTTATAAAACATTACGATATTGATATTTATTAGGTAAATATAATAATAGGTACTGTTCTATTGCAATAACAATTGAATTTTCTCTTTGTATGCGTACGCATTAATGCATTCTGTGACATGAAATATCCTTTGGGAACATTGACATTCCATGGAATAAAACCACATCCAACAATGTTATGTAAAACAATTTAATTTTCCGTGACTGAAAGGTCTCTAGTGTAGAGACAGTCGAAATTCGTTTTAATATAAAATAGTGGATGAAATTTAATTTCGACGCATATATTGTGGTCACACTTATTGACACATCATGTGCGATACATCAATGTGTCCGATGATTAATTATTGCTTGCCAAGTTGATTTAGTACATCTATTCTAGTGTTATTGTACCGTCAAAATGCTATAAAGGGAACACGAGTTTTCAATTAAATTCGATAGATTTCCAATAGTTACGCTACGAGTTGACAGGTTCATATTAAAAAATACATTTTGACAATCCTTATCGTGGTTGTTTTTATAACATATGAATGTAATTTTAGTTAACCTAACACCCAGCCTGAAAACATCCACTCATTTCCTCGCTTTAAAACGATTGCTTAATACAATTATATACCACCATTTTAATACTCTACATTATTACAGCCATTCATTTTTATTACAATTACGTTAAGAACATTCAATGGAAGTTTTCAATTTAGTTATGAAGTGGCAGCCAACATTCTGAAACGCGTCCAGACAATTTTATTATTACTGCTCTCATTTTTGAATAGATAAAGCGTTGTGGCTGAAGGCTGCTGGCCGAGCGAATACCACCCGTCTCCTGGCAGTCTGCCAGGCGGTAGGTAGTAGTCGAAACGCTCAAATCGACATCAGTTACCCCGAACAATACAAATTACACCGTAAAACAATAGAACAAGAAACAATCTTAAAAACACGGTGTTCGTGCGAAGTATTCCAAATTCAAACACTTCGATTGCATCGTTGGTATTGTATTGCCAGCATTCCATACCAACAAGGATGTCTAGAATGGTAATACTGCAACGTCATTCCAAATACAGGTGTTTTGTGTCTACGTTAGTATTTTCGAACCAGAACGGCTTGTTCTATGCCGTTGTAAGTGGGAAAGTCAGGATAGTAATAATACATGGTAGAGTGCAGACTTAACAAATTCATAATTAGTTTAATTAGATTGAGCTCATAACTGTTAAATGATATTAAGTTTATGTCAGTTAAAAAGTTTCATTTAATTTAAACGTTTAAAATTATCTAGTTTAATTTGTTAAGTTAAATACCACTAAATGTGTAATTCTATCTGTTAACGGTGAAAATATTGGTTTTTTAATCTAGTCTCAAGGAACAGGTAAAAAGGAAACAATACAGTCAACTTACCGTTGGCAATAACTTTTATATATGACAGTTTTAAAATAAGTTACATGAAAATACACGCGAAATGCACAGATATCTATTTTATGGCACAAATGTCAGACGAATTTAAGCTCTCCTGCATTTCGATAAAGCCTACACCGGTATTCTATACTTGGCTTTTCTCAATCAATATTGAACATTGATTACATGTGATAAAGTTCATTTTGTATTGGTTAAGCATGAATGACCCTCACCCTCGCCCTTGGCATTACGCCAGGGCACTGTTCAAAGACGAACGTGTCTATGCTATCCAGTTTTACGGCTTTTAGCTAGATTTTTGCATAGATTTCTAACTTCGTGTATGAGGATAAATTTCTCTTACGTGGGACACCGGTCACGTAAATACCTCTAATACTTTGCCTCGGATGATTAAAATGATAACGTTTCTTATATTAATGATATTTTAGTATATTTATTATTTGAAGCAAGGATAAAAATTTATGCTTTTTTATTTAGTTTTTTGTAAAAAAATATTTTTATCGTCAGTTGTTCACGGTGTTTGTGAATGAAATTTTTGACAAAGATTAATAGCTGAACAGCTTGAATATGGCTGACATAACAAAAATCATAGCCGTGCTTAAAGATTCGATAAAATACTGAGCTAAGTTATGAAAACTAAGCATAAACGAAAATATGGAATTTTATTTGAAATTTGCATTCATAATTTTCATATTATGACAAAGTTCCAACGTTTTATATTCGCCAACTCGGCTGTTGTTTGAGCAAACACAGCATTTCTACTCTCACACCTGTTCACAAGATAGTTCTGACGAAAAATAACACTGCACCGACTTCACACCAATTTATTTTCCAACTCTTTGTGAAAGTATCAAATGTAAAACGCACACTTTGCATACTAATAACGAACAGACGTAGCAGGTGCTACTAATTCCATTTTTAAAATTATCCACATCGTATTAAATGTCGGAATAAAATAGCAAAGATCTAAAAGTTTTTAAGAACTCTCAGCGCCCTGTCTATCTCAGTCTGTTTCGATTAGTCCACGAGACAATAAGCACATACATTGGTTACTCATTGACAAATTAATTGCAATGATCCGTATAGATCTCTATCTAGAATCTCTCCAATACATATTTGGGTATACTGATTAAAAAGGAAGGACGCAGTAAGAATGCCTATGTTCAATTACAATGATAACCAAATCCAATTGCAATCTATGACATGGATGTGTCATTCTCTCGCTGGCCACGACTGACGTTAAGCACTTGAAAGAATATTATAAATTCGATTATATGCGTTTAAAATATAATATATTTATATTTTTGCATATTATGCAGATTCATTTTTTGACCATTAAAATATTAAATAAAAACTTTGGAATGAGAATTAGATAGTAGCATAAGCCACTGGTCTGGTCTAGTCACGCAGACGGCAGCACTCTCACAGTTTGACACTTGCATTTTTTTACCTTTATTGCATTACAAATTATTAACATATTTGCAGTTCTTTGGACAAAACCTGACCCGGATACCGTATGGGGGTAATATTTCCGGACGCAATTAAAGGAAAATCTGTGACGCGGTACTCAACATTTCACAATAGCCAAATAAGGCTTTCTTGTTGAAAGACACAATGGTTCCTGGACGCGAACAATGTGGCTGCCCCATTTTTCTGAAAATAAGGCATTTTCATTAATGAAGTTAAAGTTTAATTGCGTTTTGTAAAATGATATCCGTTCGCCCTAGCTTTAGACAATACGTTGTAGAGTCAGCAAAGGATGTTTAAATAATTGATGACTATTTTATGAGGAGCTGTGTTGAGTCCAATATATACATTATGTAAAACAATAAATTCTGCATTTCTATTTCTATAAAATAAAACACAAAAAAAATCATAACGTATTAATTTTCTTATTTATATTATACATTTGGAACTACAATAATTGAATTAAACATAAGATGTTTATGTTATTTCGTGCTTCATTTAAATATACCTCCTTTCTACCATGTTACTTGAATATTTTATGCTACCGAGTTAATTTTTATGCTGTCCGTACAGAATCTAATCCTAATAGGCTGACGCTTAATTACGTTTGACGGAAGTTAATTGCGGCGTCTGGCCCCTGTGTATTGTCTTTCAAGTAGTAAATAAAGTCCATCTACTTAGACTAGCTGATGCTCGTGACTGCATTTGTGTTAAATAATTTGAATTATTTAATTAAACTATGTTCCTTAAAAATATGTTTATCAAACTCAAATGTTTGGTCGTCCAAAGATAAAAAAACACGTCTTTATTGTTTTAGTTAGTTTAATATTTATTTCTACAACATTAAAGATGTATAAAGTTTTACATTTTGGTATTTTTTCTAATAAGTCATTGAATAAATAAATGAAAATTAAATTACTTAAATGAATTCATAATAATTTTAACACTTATATTTATCATTCAACGGTTAGACAACTATACTTTTTAGCAATATGCAGACAATTTTGCAAACAAACACCGATCACACCATATCATACACAACGCAAACCTACGTATAAAAGATACCCAAACATAATTTTTTTTCGCCTAACGCTTTTTCCCTTTCATATGCTCTCATCTTTAAACACTTTCTTAAAAACAAAATTTTCGCTTAAGATTCAAAACTTTATACATTCACTAACAACCTTAAAGAACATCTTCTCAACCTGTCCTATGCTGAAACAATTGTTTAATTAATGTAAGTGTTATGTAGAAATTATTGCCAGGTACCGTTGACATGTCAAAAGGGAGAGACTAGCCCACAGGGAATCCTATTCCCGCACTGGTGCACATTCTTTATAACGAAATATCCTTTTTTTTATTATGTATAATAAAGTTTTTTCCTTCTTTCTTTCTTCATTCACACAAACATAATTATCGATGAATGATGAGACGATTTGATAAATTTAATATTAAATAAACCATCATTTAATATAGGAGAGCATCACAGATGTCGCAGAGATTAATACAAACGAGAAAACAATACGCGTTTGATCTTTTTAGCGTAATGGTAAAATGATGGTATTATTTTTCACTTATAAAATCGTTACAGTAAAACATGGTTTTGTGTGGATTAAAAATAATTTGCGTGTTGTTCGGAGTAATTCTATATTGAAATCAGGTAAATGCAATTCGTATTTGCAACGCACTCGAAACTCAATGATCTGAAGCGAATTTGTATTCAGAGGCGGTGCCAGCTGACAAAGCAACCCTCGGGAGCAAAGTGGTCAATAAGCACCACAGTTACAAGTATGTAACCTAACCCTCCTCACAATACAAATGACTCTATTTAAGAACCATCCGTCCCTCAAAACGCAACGATATTTACAAATTCAACACTTGAATGCCACTTCAAACAATTCAACTATGACGTCACGGGTTGCATCCCTCCAGGGACCGATAATCGAGTGTCATTTGAGCTGAATCTTAAAATCGACATCTATATTCTAGTCAGCGAGGCCGTTAGCCTTTTGATTCCTTCAATCGGGACAGATTGATGTAACGTCAGGGTTTCAAGTTTTTTATTAGAAATAATATTAATATGTGTCTTCTATTTTGTTTAATATTCAGTAGTAATGCGCAAAGATAGTTTAATTAATAGATTGAAATAATAAAATACCATAGACAGAAGAGCTGCGTTATGAGCACCGGTTTTGAAAGGAAATGGAAATGTCATAAGTTTCCTTAAGATTGAAATATGTTGCGCTTTAAAAAGAAGTGCAACATAAATCCAAACTTATTGACCTAAATCCGACCGAGATTTTGAAAAATAAACATTAATTAGTCAACACTAAAAAAATGTTTATCGGCAGCTTGTTAGCGAAATAGGTGCACAAAGAATCTGGAACGGGCCAAAAACTTTGACTCCGAAACTTTCAAAAGCAAAAAATGCATCGTCCACCGTTCAACGCTAACTGGAGCACTTGCTATAGAATTACTTTACAGGAGAGGTTTTGCTGCCTTACCCTTGTTCGTGAATTCCTTGTTTCGGGTAAGTTTATACAGGGTGTCTTTGACGTATCTATTTTAATACTGTACGTTTTTATAGATTTTTCACTTTTATCACGGTCGTTGTACTGTTATTTTTACCTTTTACTCGTTCAAATACAGTAATATGATGTTTGTATGAACCGTGATAAAAAGGCGACAGTTGAACAGTAAAGAAATAGTGACACGCGTTAAATCTCACAATGTCAATAATTGATGCTAAAGTCATCCTCTTCGGCTTTTTCGTTTCTTCTTCTTCTGTTCTGCGGTAGCCAAAAAATAAGCTCTACAATGCAACAACGGAAATCAAGATGTTACATTTTCTTTCTTGGCATAATCTGCAAATACTATTAACCGAACAATCTTTGAGATTTAATTAATTTACAAGAATACTTGATATCTTTACGCAATTTAATGTAGAATTTAATTAACAATCCGGAATATAGATTAGGAAACCAGTACTCTTTAACTACGTATATCCAAACTGAGAACTGATCCAGCGTCAGGAAATACAGTTATTACGTACGACTATATTGCAATAAAAATAAAGCAATGCAGCTGCAAAAGAGAGGTCAAGAAGCAATCTCCATCATTTGCACTCGACGCGTCCATTGTATCGATCTATTGCATTCCTATAGTCGAAGTTCTAAAACTTATAAAATTCGCGCGATTCCTTTTATTCACCTCCTTGATCGGGAATTCGCAGTGCGAGCAACAAAAGCCGCTCATTTTTTTCGATTCAAGCAGGAAATTCGTTCGAAACTTTATCACAAAAGCTCCGGGCTCGATTACTTTGATAATAGTTACCCGAGCTACAAGTTTACTTTTATTTTATTCCACTCCCGATCATTTTATTAATATTGAAATCTAATTATGAAATACGCTTTAACCCAAAACGAACAAGTTAGCTTAGATATAATTTTCTTTTTCTCTGCTTTACCACTTAAATAACTATTTCCAGATTCGTTGTGATTTAAAACAGGACAACTATGCCAATACTTTTGCTGTAGATCTCTCTTTAACATACAAAAATATATTTTTTTTATAGAACAGGCAAACGGGCAGCAGTCTCACCCGAAGTACCGCTGCATATCACATCGGACACTGATAATGCCAATGCCCTATAGGTACGCTTTTCTTGAGGGATACTAAGTTGAATTTCTTTGAAAATACCTAAAAGATAATATTATAATTCCCTGAATTTTACTACGAGTAGGTACCTTGTTTATTTCAATGTATACTTCGTATATATAAATGTTGGTACTATAAGAAAATAAACGTTGTTTTGGCTCTGAGGCTAACCGCGGTGAACCCACGATTAAAACGGGAAAGAGCATCCCTCGAAATCAGTGGAAATCAATAGCCTGGTCACAGTTGCGGAAAATCAAAGCGACACTGTTGCGCGTACTACATTACGCTGTGATATTAGCACAGACAGAGACATGGTCTTTAAAATGAACTCTATGGTGTATTTGTTCGAATTTGTTACAAATAGAATGGTAAGTTAACCAATAAATTATATTTATCCATTTAGGTAAAAAAACGCAGTTATAAAAGTAAAACATGACATCAAGTGCGTAGAACGGACAAGCTTTTATTTATTTCATCTATAGGTATATACTCTGAGCCTCGCCAATCCCATACTGCGGGCAATCTAAACAATAACATCTTAAAAACAAGAGAAAAACAAAATCCCCAGCACAATTCGGAAAACCTTAATATTTCGTAAGCATTACAGATAAGCGGTGGAAAACTTGCAAAATTCTATTTACGGAGACATTATACTAAATAACAAGTGCTTTTAAAGATAAGTTCAATGTTATGTCAACTTCCTTTAAGTGATCGCTTGTACCTGCTCGTTATTATATTATTTAATTTTAGGGTTAGGGACGTACCCCTTGCCAAAAATATCCATCGAGTGATTTATTTTTAAGTTTTTACGTTTAATCTAATTAAAAGCTTTTTGCATTAAAAAACGTTTCGGTGATTATAATTTAATTATTCTTTTTAAAGCTACATAATTTATACAGTTTAAAAATAATTGTCGTCAGCATACGTAACCCAGTTATTCTCACGACAATATATTTATTTAAATATGTACAACTTTTAACTTTGTCCCCTTTTCCGAGCATTAACATTAATGAAACATTAACCGGCCGCAATATTCTAAACATCGCTTACAATTTCAAAAGTGTGTTAAAAAGCCTTTTTTGATATCGCAAACATTTGGACATTTATACGGGTGTTCATTATTTGCGGACGTCACCCGTATTTGGGACCGGATGTTGTTAATGGTGGAAAATGCGGAAAATTGGACTATTCATTGGGCGGGCGGCCACAGTGGATCCGTGCAAATAAGCGCCCAGGCACAGTGTACCATGTTGCGGTGCTACACTTTAATACATGCACTTACGTATTTAAATTATTCGAAAATAACTAAAACGTCCGCTAGTACACAAGGTGGAACATTTGTATTTCTACTGTCGTTTTATGGTACAGTATATATTAAATATTATACAAAATCAGCTACTCTAATAACAAGCATAAAATGTTTCATAAAACTGGTATCTTTTAGAATTAAATATGAGCCAATATAAACGTAATCGAGATTGTACCGCATCACCGATCGGTGTCATTACGTCAACAAATTCCTTCAGACCCCCGCGAGAATACTTCTGTTTTACAGCGCACCTCATTTTCGCATTTATGATCCTACTCGATTTGATTTCCAATACTTTACGAGATACGCTCTGATTTCTGGAACATGAAGTATTAAATTTTACCTTCATTTTTCTTTAAATTTTCGTGACTTGAGGGCTTGTAATTTAACTAAATAAACTAAAATATTTTGATATAAAACGGGGGGCGAACGGGCAGAGGCTTACCTGGTATTTTAGCTAACGGACACTCCGAATATCCGACCTGGCGTGGCTTTGCGAACTATTTTATGATTTATATATAAAGATTTTATTTATATCTATATCAAGAAGATTACTGTCTATCTATAATGACGAAACAGTGTTGTCAGTATAACAAAAAGGTAACATAGCACTGCTGCGAACTCCAATCCAACCAAAAGACTCACGAGTATGATAATATCCAAAATACAATTCAAACTTTTCAATTCCTTTATGCGTATGTATTATATGTAGGGCCTAACACATGAAAACAGTGCTGCGGAGCCACTAGCTAGTTGTGTATACAAAATGTATGAGAAATGTTGAAAGTGGTGTGAGCAGATCGGTATGTAAATAGTAGGTAATAATAGTAAGAAATAAAATTGTTGCTGAACAAACACGTAATTGCCTTAGGAAACAAGCAATAAAATAGAAATACTTATGCATTTCCAACGTAAATCAATCATCAAAATAATTTCGCGGCGCATGACAAGTTCTATTGTATGTATATCCTTCTAGATGTGTATCATTAATCTTAGTAATAAATATCTGAGCTCCCCTATTCTCACTTCTCAGAGACTTTGTTATGATCCCCTTTGATGGCCACCACGTAGAGAGCACTTAATAAAATGTATTTTTTCAATATTTATTTACGATGTACACTAACATGGCTACAAATCTTAGCAAATAAATGTAAGTAACAATGTTTGACGACAGGTTTTGGCCACACAATGTATATTCTAAGAATTGAAACAACTGAATATCAGCCTACTTTCCTAATAAATATTTATATTGATTGTTATCGAGATACGGTTTGATCTATCGCCAATTATTTTTTACAGCGTAAGCAAAGTATGTCTGCCTTGTTGAACTTAATAATGCCTTTATTCTCTTGTATAGTAATTTGTATTCAGAAAACAAAGACGTATTACGACAATATGAACATTGCTGACATCTTAGTAGTCTGTACATTTCCTTGAAATTAAGGCGGCAAACAAGGTAAATTAAGGGCCTTTTAAGTTCAACAAAATGCATCACATTAAATTACATTTTTGTATTATATTTCCAAGTTTACTTCTCTAAGATAGTGTTTTATTCGCTTTATTTCAAGACGTTGCCGACAGCTTTGCAATATCCCAAAGGAAATACCGCTGTAGAATTTCACAAGTCTTATTTTAAAGCTGAATTAGATTTTGTTTAAAGGATAATGGCCTCGCTATGTATTTGTTATGAAAATTTAAACAGTTTCAAATCGGAACAATCATTAATTCGCATGTATTAAGGCATTGTGGATTGTCATAATAAATTGTGTAACTTCAAACAAGTTTTAGTCTTATTTTGGTACCGTTTTAATTAAATAACATTATAATTATGCGTTAACCATGCATTGTTATAATGTTATTATTAATTGTATTATTGTAGTTTTTCTTCTGTCAAATATTCCTCAAAATAACTTTGACGACCGCGACGGTTTGATTAAATTGTCTTTGAAAAAACTTTAAAATATGTACAATCAAATACACTCAAAGTTTAGTAATCATTAGGTTCAGTATTATATTTGTTCAACTTATAACTTTTGACAGTTCTAAACAACACGATGGTTTATTTAGGCAGGCTAACAGCTCAGTGGTTTTCGACGAGTTTCGACCGCGAATGAAATTTTGATGCAGTGCGCTTTGTTTTACGTTTGACGTTTAAGCTTTTTGCAAAGTCCTTTTAAATCTACCTTTATTCTCAAACTGTTGTTAGACTCGTGGTTAATTTTCTGATAGTCTAAATGATTATATTCACATTATGTTTCGCATTTATCAATTTCGCAAACAACATTTGCTCTTAATATCATGATTATATAATCTTAAATTTGCAGAGTATCAAAGTAAACCAAGTTATTCCTTCAATTCGAAACTGCTGTATAGTGCAGTAGGTACATAAATTGGGACCACTTTTGACAGACGATCCGATAAGAACGGACCATGTTGAGGGGAGCATTCTGTCGTTCTATCACGATTATAATCGGCTTATACGACATGGGGAAATGTCCAAACAGTGCCTATGATAGCGTGTAGTTTTGTGATACCGAGATAGAGGCATTTTTATCGTAAAGTAGTTAAGGATTTGCGGTGTCATTCGTTTTTTTTATATACAAAAACAAAATATATATAGCTTTTATTATTCGTTTTATGGTGTTTTTAAATACTTTCGAGTTCACATGTTAATTCAGTATGATTTGAAGACAATGTTTAATTAAAAACAACTGCTTCTGTTGTTTTTAATGAGTAATTCCGAGAAAAATTATTCGCGTTATCATTCGTTGAACAAGTTTTTTTACTATTTAGTAAACTACCATGTTTAAATTGAATTAATAGCCGTTGATTTTGCAAGAAATCAAAGGCTTAAACTTAATCCCAATATTTTTTTGAAAGAAAATAAATGTACTACACTACTTTTTATCTGTACTAATTAATATCTATTTTCTGAAGGCCTCCGAGGATCTCCAGGTATCTCCATCATGGACCAGCGGCATACAGCTCAAGCTAACCGTTTTGATAATGTCATCCGCCCATCTCCTGGCTTAATATAATGAAAGATATATTTTATTGTTTATTCGATTTATTTGATAAGTGACACGGATAGAATAACAGGTGTAGCTCCCACGTAAATCTGTCAATTATATTAATTATAAAGTTTTATTTTATTTGTAATTTACCGGCGCACTGAAATACTTTACTACAAACGATTACAAGACAATCGCTATTTTAACAGATATTCATCGTCCATAAACCAGGATGTCTTTTAAAAGTTAAGCCAGCAAGGGTAGAAACGAACAAAGGCGGGCAAACATTGTCCAAAATAGATGAGAGACAGATCTTTTGTCATGCGAAATCCAGCGTCGTCTAAAGGAAATTATTATTATTAATTTCATGGGGGAGTTTTATCATTCAGCTGGTCGTTTTTGATACGGTTTTGTCATATTCTGCTACGTAATCTACTCGTATATAAGTTCAAATTAAACTTCTCGTAGCATACGCGCGAACCGTAGCTCATATTGACACCGCTAAGAGGTCGATTAGGTAAAATCTCCTCGAGCGAAATCGTATTTCCAATAAATAATTTGGCTGTTTATTTGGTACTTACTCAGAAAGCACTCGGAATAACAAAGCAATAAGTAAGAAATCGCTTAGTAACGATTCACGCATCAATTACTAAACGAGACTCCATCGTCCGCACTCCGCAGACGCCTATTGGCGTCTACAATATCGTCAGATTATTTTGCAAATTGATTCAATTTGCCGAACACGGCTACGCTTTTAGTGTGAGCCGGTTAATGTGTAGGCTCTTTCGACTTTGTTTGCAAAACACGCTTAAAGATGTTTGACGCACTATATTAAAGTATGACGTCATTATTATAATCTGTATTGCATAAACTCTTATAGGAAAGTCAAGAAACAGAATACGATATTGTGTTGCTACCATATAAACGTCTCAAAGCTTGAACACGATACAAACAGTGCCAAATTGAGGTCACCAAATATGACAAATACTTTACACGTGTACGACCAATTATGGCAAATATGAAAAATGAATTTTATTCATACAGAGATGCTTCATGAATAAAAAGGACAGATATAGGAATTTCTAATGAAAGTAACCCGGGTGCTGGGTTAGGGGTCAACGGCCGCTACTTTAGGGTGGAACCCCATGAGTTCGGAGAATGGTAGGCGGTTTATTTTGATGTATTTTCTAATTGAATTCGTTGATTTTTTACTATGTATAATTATGTCACTTTAATTAAAGGCAAGTAAAGCTAATTTCAGAAACAAATCTCGTAGAGCTTCAAGTACACCAGATGTTTATTACATGATGCACTCATATAAAACCAATTACTTTATTATTCAAAAGATTTTATCATTTGCATAATTTATTAAATAATATAGGTAGTCTAGTACGAGTTGTGTTGTGTGAAATGTTGAAAATAAATAAAAAGCAATTTTTTACACTAACCAGTCTGTTATGTTATTATGAAGAAGATTTCCCACATAACAATTACAAAATAAATTTGAAAAATGTTTATTTACTACAGTCGGTGCAACCTCATTTATAGTAAACATCTTCTCAATGTAAAAGCAACGAAGAAAAATAACAAAAGAATCTAAAATCGTCAATTATAAAGTTACCGTATGGCAAGACGAAAATCTTAAGCCGCTTTACGAATTCCGATATTTCCCACGCCGAAACAGGTATATCAATGTTTCGGAAATTGCGTTTATAAACTTCGCGATATTTTATTGTCCCGCTTGTTTCAAACGAGTGCGAGTTAGCGGGACAAACATTGCTTGTTTATCCAATCGTAGCGTCCCTTTTAACAGGCTTGAAAGCGGTTGAAACTGGTTGAAGCTGGCTTCAAAACCGAGTTCTATTGGTGTGGAAAAAGACAACGCGAGCTGGTTAAAATGACACAATATTTGAGTTTGCGTTGTAACGAACCTACCAATGGACTAGGCATAAATGGGTGACTTACACAGAGTTAATTATAAGGGAACGGAATGTGACTTCGTTTTTGCTAATCAGGAGTAGGCACTCTTAGTAGATTCGCTTTGTTTTCAAAACTTGTTTGGTGCTATGGAATATTATTATTCATAAATTCATATAATTAAGTTAATCATAATTAAGTTAATCGTGCTAGCAACTCCAAATTGATTTACTTTTAATGTAATATCTAACAATTTCGAAACACTATAGGTAACAGAGTTTTTAGTTAACACCAAATTAAAAAACTATTTTTAGTTATAATAATAATAAAATAAAAATCTGTTTATTCATTTTAAGAACATATGCATTACAATGTGTAAGATTTGGGAACCCTTTTAAGTAAGAAATCCCTTTTAAGTAAGGGTTCCCAGTTAAAAATAATATTTGGCTGTTTGCTGTCCGAACGCAAAATGCGTAAAAAGAATGTGATGGTGTTGGTCTTAATTAAAGTATGGTTTCAGTTACATCTTGACAGAAGTAGAAGCCAAGCAGGTGTATCTCGTATAGTCAAGTAAGCTCCTGCGTTTACTCACTTTTATAGATTACTCTTATTAATATCTTTTGATACGAAAACGTTAAACTCTTCACAACTCACGTGCTTTGATTAATTTACATCTTCGATAACTGTCTTCAACTTTCCGTAGTAATTTACATTATTCAATTTGAAGCTACGAGGGCAATCTACATACATTATTGCTTTAGGCAAGTTTTACTTTGAGAATTAAAAAGGTGCCGGTCAAAATTAAAACGTGTACCTACTCATTTCTTTTAATTTTCCCGTAACGGGCTTTTAGCGGAAATTCGCTCCATATTCAAAGTTTAAGCGCAAAGATTGGCCTAATTTGTTTCAGGATACTACCATATAGGGCATTTCTTGTTTTTTCACATATACGATAGGATGCAAACCATTAAAAATATAATACCTTGCGACATAAAAAAAATTATTTCTCAAAATATTTGTATTTTATTTCAAAAATGTCTTTTGCTTGAAAATAATAACTAAAAGTAGTAGGTCTTTAATTTTTATCCAACTCCTAGCTCAGTTTTTAACAAATATTGTATTATAATACGATATTAAAGAAATGTTAAAAGACGAATATGATTGATTGGACTTATGAGTTAACAGAAATAATGAAATTCGTCAAGTAAAATTAAAAAAAAGGTTGCCATGACAAATGACTTCCCAAATGCGTGTTCAATACAGTCTCGAAATAATTAATTATATCGAAAATCATGCAATAAAAGCATTAAGCCTGAACTTGTCAGAAGCAACACAAAAAAATATCCTTTTATAAAAAGGCACTTGAAAATCAAACGTTTATTCTAGATACCTATTCGTTTAATTCAAAATAAAAAATGCACCATGCAGGTTCTAGATTCAAGAACTCTTTAATTCAATTTATTATCTGTCAAATGTGTCGGTATGTGCAGACAAAATAAGAACTTATTATATATTACACATTAAAATGAAAGAAATGTGGCAAAAATAAAAGTATATTATCAATGATTTTGCACGTAACTTCACAAAAGCCAACACTTTAGATTCGTTTAGATTGAATTTAGTGCGATTTATTCTCACATAAATTTAATATTTATTAATATATCTAAATATATAAAACAAAGTCGTGTTAGTTACACAACTTATAACTCAAGATCGGCTGGACCGATGTTAGTTATCTCTTTTTTGGTGGATTCTTCTCCGCTCCGAATAGCAAAATAAGTGATAAAATATCGGATAAGTTATCGAATAAAAATAAATAAATTCATTACGCAAGTAAGTTGACAATATTACGCATATAAATAACGCGAAATATTGGCGCTAGAGAGAAGAGGCCTAATGTGTAAAACTTCCATTCTTTTTTCGCAATGGCAAGCGGTAAAACATTTTTGTATTTGCAAAAAAAATTGTATTAATGTTATTACCTTAATGTAATCCTAAATTAAGTTTAACTAAAGTTAACACGATATTATTAGACTGTTAGGCGGAACGAAGTTCGCCGGGTCCGCTAGTATATATATATATATATATATATATATATATACGTATAAGTTTAGGCATAATAATTTCTACTATTAACGACTATACCCATTAAATTAATATACCTTTGCAATTTTATTTGCAAATGAAAAAACAGGGATTCTATAATTTCGCTAAGTAGACATTCTTAAAATATTTCAGATGCTGAATTAGATTAAGTCTAGGTTGGAGTGTAATACAGAATTAGCCATAAATAATGTCAAGTGTTAGTTCTGCTGAAATCGTTGACTTTGTAGATGAAGCAAATTACTGGTTGGATGAAGACTAATTATTATGGTCTTTGGCTAAATGTTCTTTGATTCATTTGAAACCAATACTATTAATATTATTGAACTAAATACATTATGTTAACTATATACCCTTACAGTTTGTGGTGGAGTGACTTGACATGTGTTTGCTTACCTGAAAAGAAAAGAAAATATTAATAATTGTGCATTTGTAGATTTTAGTCGACGGTCTATAAAAAGAAAGGGATTCCGATATGAGGCGACACTATTTTCTCGGCCGACGCCAGCCAAAGAAAAACATCGAAAAAGAAATCCCACAGCCATATGAATCCGTACGAATGAATAAAAAATACCACCCTCGGAATGCGCAGGTCAAAAGAGTCCCCCGGCGCAAAGCAATAAGGTCGCTTTTTCCACGCACTCTCGTTCAAATTAAAGAGTAATGCGGTTTTCATCAATTGTAAAGGAGTCGCGAATGTTCGCTTTCTTTATTAACGGCTGAAAGGCAATTATTAACTTTTATTGTATTGGGATATGTTTTTCGGTTTCATTATCTAAGTAACAAAGGGATGGAATCTTAAAAGACATTTGTACCTTAATAACAAAAGATTTCGCCGAATCACTCCAAGGTTTCACTTCTTCCTGAAATTCTTATTTTCCTCTATTTTTGTTGGCTTTAATATTCTAATATTGTCTTTGGGTTACCCGAATATAAAATTTTTATTATCATAATGAAGTTAATAATTATAAAAATACGATTGCTAGTGGCTTACAGAATCCATCTTAAACCCTCTCAAAGATACTGAAGCGTATTTTTCTTCAACGTTCTAAAAACTAACAAACCGTTATATTCCTTGAAATAGCGTAGAACTTAAACAGTTAAACAGTTTTTACGCTAGATATTACTTTTATAGTTCTTAATGAGAGCTTATAAACGAAGAACTGGTAATAAAACCAAACATTTGTTTACATATTAACGACTCTCTTTCTTTTTTCGCTTTTACAATACACCGATTTTCTAACTAATAAGTATGTATGAAATACATAGGCTTGTTACCCTTAAACTGGTTTATATTAATGTTGGAGATATACTAATCCCCAAACATATAAATAGGTTAATATTTTAGACATAAATCTAAACCCAACTAAAACACAGGACCAACACAACCGATGCAACTTGAAAAATACCTTATTCTTGGTCTTGGCAAATGAGATCGCGTATTCTATATTTCTAAAACCTCAACGTCAATGTTCGCAATAAAGATCCTCACAGCCTCCTTCAAACTGAAATAATGGGCAGAGATAACAGAGCTCACCCATTACCCAATTGGGTAAGCGAGAATTCCTTTCTTTTGTCCGAGTTTATCTTCCCAGCTGAAATATGATCTGCGGACAGTCTGCGACTCATTCAATTTGGGAGAACCTTCCTTCATTATAAATCGATACGCCAATGCCGTACCTAGTGTTAACATATATATCGTAAGGACCTTTCATCGAAGCCAAACAAATTGGGGATCTGTGACCATGCTTGTCAAGTATGCAGTTAACTTATATAATTGTAACATATTAATAATAAAAACTTATTTATTTTTCATTCATATTATTATAGTCTATTTTAAACAACTTGTAATCGTACCGATGGGATGTTTGGTAACATCGGTTGTGATGTGCAGAGAAATTTGAAAGTTTAATTGAGATAGAATTGTGTACGAGCCGTATCAAGCAAATGCATTTTGTAAAATAAAAATCCTATCTAGTATATTGCCAATTTATTTTGCATCAATTGCCCGTTGCACATATTCTATTTTGGTTAATACATTGTGAAAAACACATTGTTTCGTGAACTATTTGTACAAACACTTTTCAATTGTTGTTACACAATTTTACTTTTATATTGCAATAATAACCTTAAGTTTTATTGCAATGTTTATTCCTATTCTTCGAAATACATTTTAATAAGTTTAAATTCATTTGATATGCTACACTTTAATTGAAGAAGGGTAGTTGAAATATTTATAGAAATATATATTTCAATCCGTGAGAAGCAAGTGAAAAATTGGATAAATAATAATAAATTCAGAGGACATGAGCAAGTATTACGCCACAGCGTGATCGTTTTATCTATATAAATAAAAAAAATTAAATATAGAAGTAAAGTACAAAAATAATCTCCGTGAGTTTCGCCTGATATGATTTCATTATCCATCTCGAAATTGGTGATTTCCGAAGTGTAGGAATGTTCAGGGATAGAGCTGAGACCGGGATCTCGTTATGAATGAAATTCCAACAAAACTATGCGTAGATTGAGGCCTAATTGCAATCCGTAGGTACTGCAGGTCTTATTGCATCATTTCTGGAGCCTTGAAACGATACTCGTAGCAATAATAACCGATAGATAATTTCTGATATCCGATTTTTATTCAAGTGTATTTAGTTCTTGCTATCTGTCATCTGTCTCAAAGTTTTGAGTTATGTTAATAATGTGATATAACCGTTAAAGAAGATACTATTTTACGGTTAAACATTAATCGACTCGAAAATCAGGTGATTAATAATCGTATTACATACTAAACACAATAAATTAAATTTCTCATTCGGAAACAAGTGATATAAATTTCCCAGTATCCGACGAAACCTACATTAAACTTAGGCATATTAATAAATTTCAAACGAAAGGGCTCCGCTTCAACATTAAATATAAAGGGGAATGATGGTCTCAGGTATTATTGTATTTATCACCTCGTTAAAATAAAGTACGGCATTTTAGATAATAGTTTAGAAAGGAAAATTTAACGGGTTTTGTGAAACCCTCTTTTTGATATAAAAAACGTTAAACCGAAAAGTGTGATAAATCCGAAAGTGGAACTTTGTTTTATTGTTCATATGTTTAATGTGCCCCAATGGAGGCTAGTAGAGATATCCAAATATGGAATCCTAAAGCCCTCCTATTTTAATCAAATTTTGTTGGTAAAGTTGACCTTGGCTATTTGAATTTAGAAAATAAACATGAATATTAATTTTGATTATTATTGCTAACGGCTCAACAAACAAGTAGATCAAGCAAAATGGGAACTATCGTTAATGTGTAATTAAAGTAAATTACAGTTAAATAGCAATCAGACATCGCGTGTTGGGATTAAAGCGAAGCCTTTCGTGTAACTGTGTCGTTCGATTTAATGAAACGTCGTTAAATACTTGATCAATACAAAAGACTACCATAAATATAATATGTAAGTTGGAATATTCGTTAGTATAGTATTAAAAACGAATGAAACTTAAAAAAACCTTAACGTGTAAAGGTTACTACACAGTCAATGACTACCTGGAAGATGAAAATGCTTGGCAATCGTTGTAATTATATTCTTATAATTTGATTTGTGTGTAATGGTGAATGTGGTAAATCACAGAACAGATTTTTATATTTTTTTTTACTTAAGTAACTTTAATGACGTTGTGTTTTATGACATTTTCCTTTGAATAATTGTAATGTAGAGAGAGGGTAAAACTTGCTGAGTTTCTTGCCCGTTCTTCTCAGAACAAGGCCTCCTGGTAGTTTTGCAAACGGATGGCGTAGTCTTGCTCTTTCGCGAATTTTGTAAACGTTTTTGACATTCATAAGCATGCCCTAAGAAGCATCTAAATTGAATAAACGTATTTTGATTTTGAAAGGTATTACTATGACTTTTACTATAAAAATACATTTATTTTCTGAGAAATTATACGTAACGAGTTCCATGTTTAACGCCTTGAAATTAAATGTATTCTTCTCTGATGTTTACACAGCTAACGTCACAACACCATAGACCATACATAGTAGTGCTTTAGTGTTAGGATATACCCGAAAAAGGTTAGCAAATTCATCTCTCTAAGGCTTGGACTTATTGGTAACGGGAATCCATCAAGATCCACGACATGTTAGGCTAAGCTTCGCTGATTGATCATTCTAAACCTACCTACCCATTGGCCTAAAGCAATTTTGAAAACTAGTGCATGCTAAGCTTAGAAATAAGTTAAATATTATGTATAATGTATATACTGGAATACAAAACGAAACATATTTACATCGAATAAACAAAGAATGTTTTTGATTGAAATTTTCAATAGAAAGTAAACATAAGGCTCGCGTAGTGTTTTTGAATCCGTGTTAGTCACGGTTGTGTATTCTGAAATACAAAAATGGCCGAACTTTTTTCTATTCATGCGTGTACAGCGTTTCAATTTGAGCGTTTCTTTGCTGCACAAAAATGTAGGTAAAATTTTTACATAGAACATTTCATGCGTAAAAACCAAGTTTTGAATTTAGAATAGGAATATATAGATTCGAATAAAAGAGGAGTTGTAACAGAGCTGTTTAAAAAGCACCGCGCAGAAAAATTGATGTCAATCGTTGATACCTACTCTATGTACATAAAACTTTCCTTTGATTACCAGTGCTCAAAATCTCAAAGGATATCAGATACATTGCACAATGGGGCACATCGGTTGAAAAGGGGTCAATTAACTACGTAATGGCCAATAAAACGATTGGTCTCGACTTTCTTCGTTTCAAATTGGTAGTTGCGTGTGAAACTCCGTCTCCCTTATGCGGGCGGAAGCGTTTCTAACTTATAGTTTAGGATTTAAATTAAATTCTAAATAAATTCTTAATCCTGTAAGCATTAAATTATTTTCTGATATATAAAGCACTCTTACCCTTAATAAAATATTACGAACAATATAGCCCACGTTGCATTTCACTACCGTCTGAACCGATGAATAATTAAGACGAAACAGTCGCGAACGAGCAAACAGAATCAAAAATTAAATCTAATTCTCCTTCGAGGCTCGTTAACTATGCAGGCCCTACTTTTGTAGGATCAACCAGTCAACCGATATAAAAATCATATTTCATATCCGCTTGTAGTTTTCAAAAAATAATCTTAACAAAGGTCTTAATCAATGGGACCTGCCATTCGATGTCAAAATTATAAGACACATCAAACAAATCTTGCGAATTAAAAACCTTTTCTTGACAATTTTATGCGTTATAAGACAAGCGGTCCTAATCTACTCTGTTAATTCTTAGCAATATAGTAAATAATTTGTTTAGATAACAAAGAAGTGGTCTAATAAGCATAAAATCGACCTACTTCGAAAACATGGACGAATTTAAATTAAACATTTGGCAACGAGTTGAAGGAAATATTCTTCAAAAATGTATTAATTAAACATCTCGCGAAGACGTCTCGCAATTAATCGTATCATACGCAATGTTGTTTGAAGGTGCCGAATGAACATAGAGCATTAATTTGGGGTGAAAAACACTGTTTACACGTACTTACACGGTTTGGTGAGCTCATAAAGGACGAAAGACTCGAAACCGTCTAAAATAAACGACAACTGACTCGCGACGTGAATGTTTTTCAAAGTGATAATTAGCTGCTTGATATTCAAGTAAAAGTTCAATGTTTTAATTACCAGCTTTGATATTTTAAAGATACTCGAATATGTATCCCCAAAACCCAGGATGATATCGAAGTTCCATCCGACAACGAATCCACTAAAGAACAATAACCGTAAAACTACAAATTTAAGCTTTGCACTAAGCCACTAACATCGTTACAAACGATAATAACATTTACATAATAACACGGAATTATCAAAACGACTAAATCCTATATCCGCTAATTACTGTAGTGCGTAGACCCTAAGTTGAAACATTGGGCGAAACGTCACAAGTTCATGATATATCGGCGGTCGCTCGGCGTGACTCAAGATTGCTTTGTTGAAATTCGCGAGCCGACTGTGGGCGGTCTGTTACATACTAGTTTGGGCCAGGGCCGGACTGTAACTATTTGGAGCCCCTCTAATATATACCATATCAATTACGGAAAAACGTGCGGCAAATGACGGAGCTGACATATAATATATGGCATGAACGTGCTAATTATAAAATAAATACATCGGTTTGTTTACAAAATGAAGTTCCGATGTTCTAAAAAATATTCTAGGACCTCCTTCGGAGGGTCATGGTCTGCCTTTTTTTAATTGTTCAATCAAACTTGGTTTTTATTTTATTATTAAAAAAAGTTATGATATTTTAATTTGTATAAGTCTATAGCAAGCCTTCTCTGTCCTTTAAATTGAATTAAGTAAGCTTTTTTTTTCGAAAATCGAACCCCAGGACCTCCGAGTTATATGCAATCGATTTTAACAATACCACCAATTATAAGTTTCAATAAAACTTATTTTAATTGGAAGCTCTAATTTGAAACTACATGAAAAACAATAATACATTTAACATTCAAGGCCTCACGTGCAAAAAACAGAATACAGATCTGGATTTTTCCCTATGGCCCCAGAAACTTTGTCTACCCCAAACCGCTTGCCGTCCAATATTTTAGCTATTAATGTCGTTCGTGTTTCTCATATAAACACAAAATAACGTTATTTTTGGACCTTACAAAGTTATGACTTTTTGCATTCTAAGAATAATGAAATGAAATGTGAAATTATATTTTACTTTGCTACACAGAATTAACAAAAGAAATCAAGTTGACTGACAGATAACGGCCATATTCTTTAATTTATCTTGCTTTAAATATATGATACACACTTTCCATAATATATAGGCTTAAAAGTCAGTTTAACTATTAAACAGTACATATTTCCATGCACAATGTATGCACATGATTATAATGCCACATACGCATTACACGCAGACGACGCATTAAATCCCCAGCTAAGAGACGTGCAAGCGACAACCCGTAGATGTTCATTTCTTTCACAACCGCACGTTTTTCATCGTTCCTTCCCCTCGCATTCCGCATTCTTAGAACTCTTAAGAACCGGGATTTCAGGATTATACACATCGAGTGCATTTCAGTTTCCAGATGCATATTTTCAGGTTTATTTCCCAGGTTTATCTCGCTTTGAACAACGGCAATTGTTTTAGTAACTATGTAAAATATATATAACAACAAGCTAAGAAGATTATAAATAATTCCCTAAGGGACAGCAAGGGTTTATAGCCTTCCATTACATACCGAAACCTGTGATTTCTGCTTTTCTCCCAAGCGCAATTAGAGAATTATCACTAAATAAATTAAAAAAGTCCTCGTTAAACGAAAATTAATCAACAAAGCTTTTTATAAATTTGAGGACTACTTAAATGATCCTAATCCTTGGGATTGAATTGCTCCAGTTCAAACAATTTGTATGACAATACTTGGCGATTAAAAAGAGTGGCGGAAAGTTTCTTGCCAGTTCTTCTTACCCGCTCTACGCCCTTGACTTGCGAACTGGTAGTAAATGTAAATTTACGATTAATTTAACTTGACTATTCAAAAGTGTACTTGGTTACCTACTTGAATAAAGATATTTTGAGTTTGAGTTTGAGTTTTGAGTTTGAACTGAATTATTTCATTTATTTATTATTAGAATAAAAAGTTATTACTAAAAACAACTAATAGGATAAGATAATATAAGAATTGAAGGAAAACAGGAGGTATTTAAAATGTATGATAAATATACAGAATGTTTTGTATCAAAATCATATGACCTAAATAAATGAATTTTCATATTCAATTCTCTTGTTTCATTTTACTATAACAAAAATTTCCTATAAACAGCCTCATTATTTTGAAGCACGCAGATTAGGTGGACCTCACTTATCCGCAGCCTTAATGTATAATTTATAAGCCTCAACAAAAAATATTACATCACAATTCGCAAGAGGCGAAAACTTTCTGAATTACTTTCATACCATTCGTGCACTGAATATCCAGTATATTAAATTTTTATAGTCAAATTTCTCCTCTAATCCAAGAAAAAACTATCATGGTATGAGTTAGGGTTTATTAAAACTTAAAAAAATAAACACGAATTTATACAGCTTTATAGCGGTCATGTCAGTGAGACCAATTAGTTTGGTAAGTTTAGTCGAATCCATTATTTCCACATCTTCATAAACATAAACTATATTTTATACCTATATATGCAGTCTAAGATTCGGACGTGAGGTTCGAGATATTTTTTTGGAGTTTGCTCCTTAAGAAACGATTTGAGTTATAAGGCCCGGTACGGAAATTTTATGAGGAGTAAAATCAAGTGTAACACGAAAAGTTGAGGCGTTATGTGTAACACGAAAAGTTGAGGCGTTATGTAGAAAGAGACAAACATATAGAGTTTACTCCTTAAGAAACGATTTGAGTTATAAGGCCCGGTACGGAAATTTTATAAGGAGTAAAATCAAGTGTAACACGAAAAGTTGAGGCGTTATGTAGAAAGAGACAAACATATAGAGTTTACTCCTTAAGAAACGATTTGAGTTATAAGGCCCGGTACGGAAATTTTATAAGGAGTAAAATTAAGTGTAACACGAAAAGTTGAGGCGTTATGTAGAAAGAGACAAACATATAGAGTTTACTCCTTAAGAAACGATTTGAGTTATAAGGCCCGGTACGGAAATTTTATGAGGAGTAAAATCAAGTGTAACACGAAAAGTTGAGGCGTTATGTAGAAAGAGACAAACATATAGAGTTTACTCCTTAAGAAACTATTTGAGTTATAAGGTAACTTTGGTCACAGAAAGAAAATCCTATTTGGGCATAGATGATGTAGGTACGTTTTATTACTACTACAAATATTTATATTATAAAAACATATATTCTTACCACCTTTAGTATGAAAATATGGTCGACAGCCACAGAACATTATCGCCATTTTATCGTTCGTAAGGAGTAAACTCCAATCGTGCGTCGTAGCTGACACACACACACTTTTTATAATATTCGTTGTTTAATATATATAACTTTTACTTCAATTGATTTTAGTGAAGATTAGGATGTCGAAAATTTAAATTAAAAGTTCCGATTTTCAGTTCCGTTTTATCAAACAAAGTTTAGAGTATTTTATCTAGTTGAAATTCAAATGCACCTCTCGTTTAAGCTAAAGCTCAAATCCTTCATTTGTTGCAGTTAATTCAAAGGCAACGACCTACATCGAGCAAGTTTACCGGAGTCAAATGGCTCTTGATAAGCGACGCTCATATTTGAATGAGATCTATTTAAGAACGAACACTAGACAGCGAACGATATAACGTAATAGGAGAAAGTTATTCTATAAAAGTGGATTCTCAATCAATATGACTAGACCTAAAAGGTCTGCCTGCGCCCACTGGTTTTTTGTACTCAAATTGATCGGCGTGTTTCGTGATTATTTGTTGTTCTCTTATTGCGATCTATCATGACGCGGTAATGTTATAATTTTTTGAAAGTCCTCAATTAATTTGTGATCAGGCTTTAAGGATCGTCTTCATAATGATCCCCGTACTTTCTTACAATTAAATAAGTTTTATTAAGAAATATAAAAGACACGACAATCTCATCTCAGATATTATATATATATAGCCCTTATTTAATTAAATTTATAAAAAATGGTATAAAGCCAATTGAGTAGTTGTTACTAATACTTAATGATTACCCAATGCGTTGCGAAATATTCATCGCGATGCTCGAACGTCAAAATTCAAACTACGAACAATGGCACCAAGCGTAAAAGCAACCACGACTCGTGAAAGGATCCAGCCAACCATGCCAACCTACGGGAAACTCCGGGACAAAACCAGCCACGTCCTGGAGACAAAGTCCCGCTTACATGCCAAATAATAACTGCCGACGACAATTCATGAAATTGCAGGGAATTTTATTCCGTTATGGTTACAGAATAGCTATTATGAGTCTAAGTTAAATGTTCACTTATTATAAAGGCATTGTTTATTTTGAATATTATTCTGGCTAGTTAAAATATTAGTTAAGCATTAGTAATTGTCATGTCTAGTAACAACATATCTCCAAGTAAATCTAACGTAAAAGTTTGAACTTCCTTACTTCAAACCCTTAAAACTGAACAACGCAAACGCTTGTTTGAACGAGGTATTTTAATCTGCGTTGCGGCATATTACCTTCTGTTTTGTTAGGCGACATCGTAACACTGATAGTAGTGTCCCGCATTAAAATTAAATTTGTGCAGCTCATAAAGGCGGGTCAGCGTTCTCCCTTATTGCGGGAAACTGAAAGCTGGCATTTTGTACGGTGCCTGAGAGTACGTTACACGTTTTGATAAAAATTGTCCCAAAAAACCCTTACCAGGCGTTTGCTTTTAAGTCGATGCAAAATTTAATTTTAAATTAAGCATTCTGTGTTCTATTATGTGCGGAAATCAAAATTATAGACTATAAAACAAAATACACGTAGAATGGCCAAATTCCACGCCAACATTTTTCGAATGATCACTTCGTTCGTTTTAAAACATCCAGGAGATATTTAAGTAAAAAGTTCCGCATTATGCCGTATGTAGATGCCTTTGTCTCGGTAGAACGAGTCCATAAGTGCAGGCTCACTCTTATCGCTTTTAATTTGAAACGATGCCAAAAAATAAGAAGCTAGGAAGGAATGTTGGCACGGCAGCACGATTACTTAACTTTAGTGTGGCTACGGCACGAAAAGGCCAACCTGCCTTGAAATAAGCAAATTGGGAGTACAAATCTTCTAGTAACGGAAATTTAAAACCAATATTTAGGGTATATCGTATAACTTTTGTACAAACTCTATACATAAAATTATTTATTCAGAATGTTTTTTTACGAATATCTCCACAATAGGTCCGTCGATTAATTGAAAACAATATTATAATTATTATAGATAACAATTTGATAATTTATTAAATACTAAATAAACTTATCAAAATGCTTCAAGTTTTAAAGCTCCGGTTTACGCGTCGATGGCATCGCAACAAGGCATTTCAATATCTCAATTTTCGCAACAAATGATTCGCCTATAATTTCAGTGAATCCTCCCAAAGTACTTCTGTGACAATCCGGTCCGTGATTACCGACCGAAAAACGGTAAGAGCCTCCCTTCCACGACGTTAATGTAGCCACAATATACATAATGGCAAGATATTTAGACCACGAGTGCTTCTGACTGCTATACATCAAACGAAGACATTACCACAAAACGCCTGTTTGATACCGACAGCATAAAATATTCCGAACATTTTGATATATTTGAAGGATATGGAAATCGCTGCTCGCGTAGAGCGAATATGTATGCTGTATGCGTCGCGGAAAAAAATATTGAGATAACAATCTAGGGTCGCGATCAAAAATGTCAAAGAAGACGTTACAGCGGCATAACATGTAAAATATATGAACGAAAATGAGAATGTATGTGATAGGGCAATATATTCGTTAGAAGTTTATTAAGAATTATTTTGCAGACGTTACTCGGCTTCGTGATTTCGATAATGTTCTCTATCTGTAATTTACAATTTACTGGGAGTCAGTTTATTTATATTTGCCGAACATTGCAATCTTCATAGATTTGACTTTACCTTAATGTGATTCTAAGATGTTGTCAAGACGCTAGTTAAACAAAGAGAAAACTGCGTTAAAAAAATTTCAATACCATTCTTTACATTCTGAAATACTGACATACGGACGAAATTGAACTGAACGGCTATTCGTTCATCAAAAGGAGACACCATTATATCATCGTACAACCAATGACGACATAGGTATTGTGTATAAGTCAAACAAGCAACTCATTACGGCCATTTTCCTATACAGCTGTATTTAATAGCTAGTTGCGAAGGAAAAATCCGTTGCAAAACGTAAGTCCTCTGCACATAAAGCTTGAAGGGCGTGTCAGAAACACTCCAGGCCCTCCTAATGAACGGCTCAAGGATCCAGAGAAGACACTTTGTCTCCGGGTTTTTGCTATATGCAGTGAATAATTTAGATCTATGCCTTTGTAGCAGACATCAGCTGAGCTAATGGAGTGGTTTGTTTTCTTTTCTTGCTTTTGGATATGGATATTTTATTTTAGGATAAATAAATATGCCATGAAGTGATGTAGTTCGCACAACGGTATTGTTCAATTGCTAAAGGTTCGTTACTTCTGGATAGATAAAATACTAAATATCTTTAATCAGGAAACTCAAAGTTATATCAAGCCACGAGAATTCTTTGATGAAATTATTTGATCCATTAATTTAAACTTTGCAAACACGATGCAAACGCGTTGGCATTTTATTACATATAAATTTACATAAGGGATATATTTCAATTTTCCTTCGTCATATTTGACATAGGTTACTTGTAGATACAACCTTCATAAAATTCGGAAATTAAGAACCTTTTGCTGCTGCGAAAATGACAACACCTGACAAGTGATCGACATATATGGAGATATAGATAAAAACTACTTCACTGGCCTGTATCATGTAAAATAAGGTTTACAAGCCTTGGTTAAGTTACTTATTCGTCAAGTATTATAAAAAGTTAACTGTTTTGTCAATTACTTAGGGGCCAATAATAAAATATATAATAGACTGACACCTGATACTGTCCAAGTTTGTGTGTTATATGCATGTTGGATGCAGCCTTTAGATTAGTAAATAGCTTTTTGTAAAATATATCGTATAGAAGAAGCAACTCAAACTCAAAATATCTTTATTCAGATAGGTAAACAAATACACTTATGAACGTCAAAAAAAAAGTTAAATAAATTGTAGATTTACATTTACTCGATGTGATATAGAGAAAGTATCGGGTTCGATTCATGTGAAGTAACAATTACGGTGTATTTGACATATTAAGCGAAATAGAAATACAATAAAGACATCACACTACATATATTTATTATTTACAAATAGTGCGAGCTAAGTTGAACTTATCAGAAAGTCCGTCTTTGTCTTAGCACATTAAGTTTTCACGTAAATGCGCAGGTATGTTAAATTGCTCGCTTAATATAATTCATGTAGTAACTAGCAACTGCAATTACCCTACAACTACTGAAGTTAGATAAGCCCGATGCAATTTCCTCGAGTTAACGATTAAGGATTAAACATATCCCCTAGTATCAGCTATAGCGGAAACAGCTATCTGCTGCTCATTTTGTCATATGACTTGCGACACGTTTCACATTTTTATAGCTGCTGCAATAATTACAAGAACGGTTCGTGCTAACGGGCAGGCAAAAAGCAGTATCAAATAATTTATTGAGAGTGTTCCCAGTTATTGTAGGCGATGTATTATTGTCAGAGCTGAGTGACGTAATTATAATAGATTTAGTTCTGAAAGATGTTTAATTAAGTGTTTAATTATTTAGATTTATGAGAGAATCCCGATATTTCGCCCTGTAGTTTAAATGTGCAACGCGTGCTAAACGCCATTTTAATATTAGATGAATGTAGAGACTTGTTAACGTAGATAGGAATTTACATATTCCAAACTGTATCGCGCTTATTGAATAAATCGGGACACAAACAATGGACTTGAATAGACACGTGACGAGTCAATCCTTTCAGCTGTCGATGCACCACAATACTGGTTTATCCGATAGCAGATAAGCGAGCAGATTGGATTTAATCTCGTGAAGGAACACCGAGTGATTTGAGAGGAAACCCAACAGATTGCAATAAAATGTATTGGACGTGAGTGCAAATAGAGATAGGGAAAGCGTGATAAGGAAATGCAACGAAACGTAGTTTTAACCTAAATTTTACAATATATAAATATTTATAAATAATTTGGGTTTATATCTTTACATTTTTTTAAATTCGTTCTGTGCCTTTTTTACTTCGTTTTTATATTTTATTTAGACTTTAAAATATTATCTATGAGCATAGCTATTGCATAATAATATGGAATTGCGACTGGCCGTAAAAAATGAAGATCAAAGTTTTTCGATTGTTTTGTATATTATACGATAGTAGAATTTAATCGGTAACGCAATTAGAATAATAAAAGTAAATGAATCTACTAATCTAATCTAACGTTCTAGCGATTTAATACTTTCAAAGCGCTTTTTAGTAAAATCTCGACTGAAAAATGTAGCGCATAAAATTCAATCTCTTCAAACACTTACAGGTTCAGGAAAATATGAGCAGTACGCGCTAAGACCTGGATAAAATTGTCGGAAAGCTTCGGGATACATTTTTGGTTTGCATTCTAGTAATGGTTTCTCTTGCTTCTAACCGTTTTACAATGTAAAATTACGTACATATTATGTATGTTTCAAATGTTGATGGAACAATACGTAATAATTCTGAACTAGTACTCAAAGTATTCCTTTAGCTAATTTCTAATATGTAATATCGATAATTTATATCAATGAGATGCTCTTACATCGAAGCAACAAGAGCCTTTCCGCTGAAAGTATGATTTGATTGATTTTCATTGGAGGGTTATATCGTACATGCTCGGCCATGTGCGAACAAATTGTTTCTGTAAAAAGTAATGGTTTCTTACTTTTTATTGTAAATTGATTAATCACTACTATATTAAAGAATGTACTTCTGGTGTAGTAACTCGACCATTATAATACAGCTTTAGGATTATTCATAGAAAAATTATGGTAGGTATGCGTGAAGTCTAGATTTCGAGCCGTTTCTAGGCTGGCTTAATCTGAATTGTTGGCTACGCCCGAATAGTTTTACCAGCAAATCTTTATTGCACCCGCTTAATTTCGCTCAACTATGCGCAGAGTGTACGGCTAAATGAATTTATTACGTGAAATTCACCTCTGAAACTATTCACCTTTTATTTTTACACTGAGCAATTAATTTATTGAGATTTTTTTAACTTTCAAAATAGAAATGGAATGCGTCGATTTACCTTAGTGGTATTTAGCACTGGAATATTTGTTGTATTTTCAGTTTTAAATTAAAAAGGCTTTTATTGTGAGCTAAACGGACGCGTAGGATTTTCATTGGTGTTTTGTTAACTTACATATTTAAAGGACATTTATCAAATGTCGAATCCTTTAGATTGGCTCGTTTGGATGTCAAGTTAGCGCTGAGTCTAATATCTTTAAGTATTTATTATAAAATAGACTAGATAACCAAAAATAATATTTTATCTTGGTCATTTTGTCATCACCGTTAAACCACGACGCATCGCCATGAAGCAACACCACCCCTCACCGGCTTATAACAACCCAAAAGAAAAATATTCATGTGAACTGTGTACGAGTCAATAAATCCTATATCAAAGCCTGTTGCACCCTACCTTGTGACTAAAAACTAAATAATCGAATATTGGAATACGAAATCGGCAGGATATCAACGCTTTGCAGCAGCTAATGGGGCGGAATTATACTCAAATCGCTTTTACTATGAAAATCGCTCGCACCCGGGGGGCGCGTATGATATATTGCTGTGAACATCTACAATGGTTTTCCATTTAATGCGCTACTAGAACTTATTTTGCAATCGTTTTATTTAATTAATAGACAATCAATGCTTTGATTAAAATGTTGAATCAAGAAAGACGCCTCCGAAAAGATGGTTTTAATGTTGTCTCTTTGTTATGATATAGTTGATGTTAAGTAAAGTATCGCTTTTTATTTATTTTCGCTCAAGCATTCGTTATTACATACTCTCCGGGAGGCAAGAAACAAATATTAAATTTGCAAACGGGACGTTTCTCACTTATCGAGAGGAAATGAGTAATCTCGGTGCTTGCGATGACTCACATTTCTCTACAAAATGTAAGATATTGCCATGAAATCAATTCGAAATATCTCCCATATAAAACAAGACGATTATTATTTTAGCTGATATGTCTCAAAAAACTATGCTTTCATTACGATAGTATCTATCCTTCACCAAGCAAGCTAGTGCTAATTGTACACATAGAAAAGTCCATTAGTATTAGCCGGAGTTAGAACGCGAGCTCAGAGTTGAACTCGCATGCATATTAAGCTCACGATGTTCATAATTAATGATACCCTTGTTTAAAATTGAAAATGGTCGAAACTCGTGCATAAGTCAATAGATTTTAGAACTGAATGTAAATTATAGTTAGTTAACTAAATCAATAAATAATCAACGCAATTTCTCGCCTCTAAAAGTTTAATTGAAACGGCACTGAAGTTTCATATTCTTATGTAAAACTTGCTCGGCCTGAGTGAAATTTTAATGCCCTATCTTTGGAGGCGTAGGCTAAATAATTCACAGAGGCCAGCCGTTCCTCGAATGACTTTCAAAGGACTACAGTTTTAGGACTTTCAGTGAGGACTTAACTGCATTAATCAGTGGAGAAGCATTAATTAGCAACACTGAAGATTTTTTTTTAATAGAAAATTAAATTTTGGTTTTGTATCCGCACGTGCTATCGCTATAGCCAAACTATTAGGATAGACGTCTGATTAACAATCAGAACTGCTACTCATTTACATACGCAAACAATAAACAGAGTAGTAGATTAGACTTAACATGCGCAGTTCAAGTGAGTGGATTTCCATATCGTTGGCTGAGCACTGGACCGCACTAACTACACAAAGATGCTGCATGTCGCCGGGAGAATAAATTCTATTCAAAAATATTAGGCCCCGCTGCTGTAAATTAGAGTTACAATAATAATAAAGTTATACTTCGTGACATGAGTTTTTCTTCAACAAACGCGGAAGTGGCGATTGATTAGGCGTGGCATTTTAATTTCTAGATTAAAATTTAAAACCATAGAGTCTTTTGTAGCATACATAATTAGTGAAATAAAGGAATAATGTTTATCCATAGATTATTATTTTTGACAATATTTATTCCTCATCCATTCTAGACACGTCAGTATTTATAATGTCCCTGAGCTCTCCGGTCTAATAAGCAATGGCAATAACAATTAATATTTGATTGACAAGGAATTTGATTAGTGTAGTCCGTATGAAGCAAAACTGACTTGATCAAGATTCTAAATCGCTTCAACATCTATTAGGTCAAAAGTAGTGAATTTAAGAGCTTATCTTACTTCGCCGAAACTCTTTCTGTCTCCATATTTCAGCCATTTAATATTTGATACCCCATCGACAATTTACATTATATGTAAATGTAAGCGTTATCAAATTTTATGAGTTTGGGGGAAGGCCGTAAACACGGGCCGATTCCACTTCAGCAAATCCACGCTAATCATATTATGCAAAGCCAGAACATCCCTCTCGGTCATTAAACTCCCTATGATGATATCATCGAAAGATGCGCTTAAAGATATATACTTATACATACATATTAAAACATTTCCTTATACTGATAAGTCTGTTGAATTAAAGGACTTAAGTACGTGCTCAAGGTCAAAACAAGCGCGCAGTACAAGATGTACGCTCATCGAACCACGTTGCACCCTTACGAGGCCACGAGGCTTACAAATATGCAGCTTATAGTGAAATGAATATCCCTAATGTAAACATGCTGCAAAAAAGGTATCCCATTTTCCGAGCTCTCCTCGAAATTTAACGAAATCCTGTTGGAATTTTATGCTTTAATGTGCGCTCATTACTATCGCTTAAATAAACAGAAACTAGAAGCTTTGTTCCATTCTCATTTCGTTTTATTTAAAATTACAGATATTATGAATGTAACTGAATGGTGTAATAGAAAAACAAATGTTAATTTAAAGAGTTTCTAAATATAGAATATTCTTAAATACTATAAGAGAAGTTGGAATATATTGAATTTATTTTCAAATAAATTGGATTATTTCATTTCGAAATAAAACTCACTTCACTCTCAAGAGATGTTAAAGAAACACTTACCAAATACACCAATAGCTATTAGGAATTCGACAAAGTTATAGTTAGGTATTCGTATTAGGTGGAGCAGGTAGCCTCAAAGGAGTTGGCAACTCGTGCGAGTTGGGCACGTCAATGGACCAAATTGCAGCATAATGTAGGCACGGCACGTCCAAGACAGGACAAACTCATTAAACTTGCGTCTACCCAAGTACATAACGTTTTGTTTTCTATGGTATCAAGTAATGTGAACTGAAACTTGTGGACAACTAGCCGTTGTTCATTTGACATACATTATCAAATTTATACTTTTGTCATAAAGTCTTTCTTACGATATCGCGACGTACTGCCGAGCTACACTACGCTAATTTTAAGTATAGCAGCTTTAAATTAAATTAAATATTTCAGATATTTAACAATAAAAAACTCTTTTGTGTTAAATAACTCGTATCAAGAAAGACAAATTCACGAATATATTGCTCAATTATACGCACACAACCCATTAGAGCATTAGCTTTTACATGCTAATGTGTTATTGATAGGGGGCAGTGTTAATTACAGCCCTTAGATATACCCTCTATGAATTATTACGGGCATTTGTTAAATGAGCGTAGAAATATCATTGTTTTTAATTTTGCTTTATTATTATTTATTATGCCTATGATTAGGATTCATTAGACACAAACTATATTCATATATAATAGGTACGATGGGACAAATTTAAAATATACCAAATTAAAGAACAAAATAATTTTATCTAAAAATCGATTAACCAGACAGTCGACAATCGTTTTTGTGATAATGATACAAAATAGATAAATCAATAGCGCAACAAACCTTTTAGGCCTGTGCCTCAGATTTCTGTATCTGTTTCATGATCTTTTGTCAATATAATAAGCAAGTAGGTGACCAGCCTCCTGCACCTGACACACGTCGTCGACTAATTGGGTATAAGGCTCGCCGGTGTCCTCACGATGTTTTCCTTCACCGTTCGAGCGAATGTAAAATGCGCACATAGAAAGAAATTCCATTGGTACACAGCCGGGGGTCGAACCTACGACCTGAGGGATGTTAGTCGCACGCGGAACCACTAGGAAAACACTGCTCTCTTCTCATGATAATAATATAATTCTCTCTATAAAAGATTTAGATAGATTATATAAATTCCGATCAGACTCTATGAAATCACAATCAGGAACTTTAATCACGACATTATGCAGTCAAGATTCATCTAACTTCCTTTAAAAACTTATCTAGTTTGCTAGTTTCACCTTGAGGGGTGAATAGAGAAATAGATTGATCACTTGACGTGCAGGACTCATCTTCACCTATGCCATTAAACTTTCTTTAATCAGGGCTTGCCCACGGGCATCGAGTTTTTGAATGATTGTTGACACGTTTATTTAGTGGTAGGTTTAATTATAAACACAAGAATAAATGAATTTCTTCACACAATCATCTCTCCAGATCAGGTATTGTTCATTTTTTTTAAGTATCGTCTACATCAAAATATTTAAATATATCCAATATTCTTTTTGAGTACAATCTAAAAGACAGTTCTCTCATCTGTGCGTAGAATTATTAATGTAAATATTAGGTTTTTTTTGTACAGGGTATATATTTATGTATAGTAAATATCACCTCGTATATATTTACTATACATAAATATATACGAGGTGATATTTGGTGAAAAAAATACCTCAATAAAACTCTGTTAGGATCGAGAAAACCCTACTATTAAGTTCATGCAAAGCAATTTTAGGTTTAAATGGCAGTTAGATAAATGCACCCCAGTTAATTTTACAAACACATTTTGGTCGCTCGTATTATCTTTATTAGTCCGGCATGTGTGGTCTAAGATAAACGGAATTTGTGCTCATTGTATTTTATAATGTAAATATTTTTTTTATCAAATTTTTACAAAGTGCATCTAAAGTCCTATTACAGTTCTATAATAAATAATAAAATTATATCATAGATTATACTAGAAGAATATTTTTTGTATGACTGAGCAAAGTTATATATTATTATATATGAAAGAGGCTGCGTTTTATGAGTCTCAATTAAGGCAATTAAAAATAATTAAATAAGTACATAAACGTACACGCTATTTAAGCAGTCTTAGTTAAAAATACACAATCTATCTCAAATCTTTTAATCGCTTCCCGTCGGACATAATCCAACAATAATTTTCAAGTACTTACGTCCAGCCCTGACCGGCTAATTTACTCTAATGCTACCCTTGTCTGCATTAACCATTAACTTGTGACATACCTAATTCGCTAAGTGCCTGGTCAGTCCTTTGCTTAGGTTTGACAGAATGGCTGCTTTCACTAACTTATGAGAATAATTGAGAAATGCGTTCAGCTCCCGTAATTTATTACTAAATCATTATGTTAATTATGAATTGGTAACACAAAACCTAATTATGTATTTGATTATATAAAAACGCATTATATTTTTCGTTTAAGATACAAGTTGTTCATTGTACTTGTAAGGATAGAATATTGGCTATTGGATTGTCATACGAAAAATCTTCTCAATACGAAGATTTACACAAAGCAAGACGGGCTCGCTCGACGTTTAGGACACGAAGGGTTAAATTAAGCCCTATTAGTTCCGTAGACACGACACTCGCATTAGACTTAGTCCTGGGACAACAGCGACATCTATCCGGTGGGGATTTATTGTGTCTCCCAGACCTACAACAGCTACAAAATTGCTATATGGAAATTGTGTTTCAATTTATGGGAGGTCTGCGTATTCCCATGTTTGAGGTTTCGGAGGAATTGTATATCTGTAAACGGTTGATGTTTACAGATATATATAATTCAATAAATGATTATTTGCGTGAGACACTGTAATTAATATAAATTAATTAAAGTATGATATGTACGATAATATAAGAATTGACTTTGACTAATTATGTAAAATGTAAAATTCCTTAAGACAAATTTGCGCGCCATTGTGTGTGGCAGAATATGCGAACGATTTACAACTGACCACCTTAACATTTTTGTACCATATTCTTGCAATAAATAAATTATTATTATTATTATTAAATAGCGCAGAGCCGCTCTTCAGGAAGATTAAAGCGGCCTTTGCTATGTTGTACGTGAGTTGTTAACTTGATTGTCGTTTATAATATTCGAGGTAAAAAAATGCGGTCGTATGACTTATTGTAGATATATTATAAGTACATATACTGGGAGTGTTCAATCAACATTGATAAGGCGATACATTTTCCTCGGAAGAAATATAAATACATATGAAATTATCACTTTTGAAATATTTTTTTAAGTTATTACAAACACCACACCAATTATTATTAAATGACCTTTTATCTTGTAAGGTATTCATTAAAAATCAAATTGCGGATTTTTCTAAGGATTCACAAAAGCTATTTTTAGAAAATTACGCTAAACCAAAAGTTGTTGCTTATTTATTGTTTTATACAAAAATCTCAATTCCTCTTTGTTACTGTTTCAACATAAATTCCAAATAAAAACAAATTACAAAAGACTACTTTGCGACCCCAATTGTGCGCAGACGAAGTCACAGGCCCCACCTAAATAAATTAATGAACGTGTGTACTGTTTTAATTAAAATTCTTCCCACGAACGCCCGAGAATCTAGAGCAATAATCATAATAGCAAATGAATAAAAATAGCACGATAAAACCATTACTCTATTCATTATTAATTCAATTATTTATTGATAAATTCTGTATTTTTCAATTGCCTTTTCAATTTGATTAAAAACTGAATTTCTAAGTAAGAAATTATTGATTGAGTTTATTTTTTCCATACTTTATTGAACTTTCGTTACGTTCTATTAACGTAAATCAAACAATAGAACAACCTAGATAGATATCTAAGAACGATTTCTTTTAATGGGCAAGTAGGTAATCATCACCTTCTGTGATTTGTATCTAATAATTGGAATAATAAGATTTTCTTTAGATGATCAATCTTTAGTGGAAAACCGAAACAACAATAATTCAGAAGCGTAGTAGACGTTCGCAAAATAAAATAAAATAGTGGAAACCTTCAATTCTTTCTTTAAGAGTGTTTTTGCCTCCACTTCGTACAACCTCCTCAACCTGCATCAGTAAGCAACTTTGAAAATATCATTTAACCATTTAAATAAATCTCTAAAACGCTAGAACCTCAAAACTGCGTACTGCTGGGCCAGGAGAGCTGTAAGAAATATAAATTTATATCTTTACAGGACAGACGCACTTTTCTGGACCAATGCTTACTACACGATCTCATTCGTGGACGCGTAAAGTGTCCAGAACGGCAAGGTCACAATAAAGAAGAACCAGTCACGTAACACGTAACGCCACTTTAAATAGAAATGGTGCCTAATACAATGATAAAATGTCTCATATTGCTGTTTTTTATAAAACAATGGCCTCATACAGAAATAAAATATTCAGGATATAGTCACATACCCACACACACCCATATATACATATTCTACTAGGGCTTCGATTATATATTTATATTTTTTACCTGAAGAAATAAATAAGAAACCCAGATCTTTCTCATTAAAGTGTACACATGCTTAGTAAATGCTTTAATCACAGTTACAGGCCAGTCTTACTGGCGACCGACGTTCATAAATCACACAAAAGTACACCTAACTGTAAGATTAAGTGATCATAAGAAAGTTAGCGAAGAGGGAAATCTATTAAAATAAGTCCGTCAAAGGAAACTCCGTATAATCTGTTTTCGTAAAACTCTAAATGTATCCAAAAGAAAATATATTAGGTCACTCAGCCCTTACTCAGAGGTTTAGACACGTGTAAGGTTTTTCTATGTATCTATGTAATTCCTAACTTAAATTTATGAATTATTTAGCCACACAATACGGAAACATCTATCACGATCATTCTGCAATGAAACAAACCAAGAATAATCAAACTGGACACACAACAAAGTGGAGACAGAACATTTACATCATATTTAATTGATTATGCACGATTCAAAGTTTGAATAACAAGGAATTGAATTGAAAAGGAAGGTCTGATTCCAAACACTTTTATAAAAAACTGTATACTCGTATATAACATTCGTATTACGTAGCAAATACATATCATTGTAACGCGTGTACAGTTTACATGATAAACTTGTTAGAAGAAAGTTATGTACTTTGAAATTCATACAATCAGCAACAAACAAAATCAATAATAGATCCATCCCATTTGTATAAACAAAGTTTTGCCTGTCTCAAGGGTAATCAGGGTATAACTGGGTAAGTCTTCAGTAACTTTGCACGTATGGATCAAATTTGTAGTTTAGATGTCTAATACAATTTATAAGTAAAAAGTAACTTTCAACCCATCGATTCCCTGCAATAACGGTTCAATTAAGAACATAATTCTGAAGTTAAACTTTAATCAAACTTATGTTATTAAAAGTGTCAACTACATCCACCAATAATAGTAACGAAATCACACAGAACCATCATAATTTTGTATTTATATATATATATATATACGTATATATACGTAGTTGGTCCCAAAGTTCTGTCACTATCACATTATTTTTAAATTTCGAACATGATTTTATAAAAAAAATATTGCATTATATTTTTGAATGTCTGACTATTGTTTTAAAAGAAAAAAAAATTACTTTCCGTAATTTTTCACGATGGAGTGGACATTGAAAGAAAACGGAATAGCTGTTATTGCGTTGCACCGCTGTTGGCATTCGCCGAGTAACATTTTCAAGTTGCTCAAAAGTTTGAATATAACGCTTAGGTTTGTGTGTCGTACTATTGATAGGTACAATGAAGTCTCCCGTGTTGAGGACTAGAAAAAATCTGGCCGGCCACGCTCCGCAAGAACACCAACAGTAATCAAAGCTATCAAGGCGCGGATAGCAAGAAATCCTGTCCGAAAACAGAAGTTGATGGCTTTGCAGAAGGGTGTCAATAGGAAAATAGTAAAAAAGATTTTAAATGAAGATCTTGGTCTACGAGCATACAAAAAAAAAGTGGGCACTTACTTAATGCTCGTCTAAAAGCAATAAGGCTTAAGAGATCACGGGTGTTGTTGAAGCGGTACGCGAAAAACCGACACCGTGATATCTTCTTTACGAACGAAAAAATTTTCGATTTTGAAGAGGAGTACAATAAACAGAATGATACAGTGTACGCCAGGAGTTCTGAAGAAGCTGTAAATAAAGTTCCAAGGATGCAACATGGACATCATCCATCATCAGTAATGGTCTGATTAGGAGTGTCCTATTACGGGCCAAATGACGTTCATTTTTGCGAAAAGGTGGTCAAAACCAGTGCAAAAGTGTACCAAGAGACGGTTTTGGATCAGCTTGTTAAAGACCTGCCCAGCACGCTATTTGCGGGACATCACTTCGTGTTCCAGCAGGACTCTGCGCCTTCACACACAGTCAAGACCACTCAAGCCTGGTTTGAGCGTCAAAACATCGACTTAATTAGACATGTGGATTGGCCTTCCTCCAGTCCGGATCTTAATCCTTTGGACTATAAAATTTAGCAGGTCTTAGAGAGGAAGGTCTGTGCTATACCACATAAAAATTTGGAGAGTCTGACGTTATATTTAAATAAATCAGACACTGAAATCGACATGAATATGGTGCGTGCTGCGATAGACCACTGGCCGCGGGGCTTAAGGGTCAGTATTAAAAATAAGGGAGGTCATTTCGAATAATTTTATGCTATTTCTATTCCTTAATTAATGTACTATAAATTGATATATCACTCATTAAAAACTGATAAGTACTTTTGTTTTTATCATTATTTCCATTTATGACAGAACTTTGGGACCGACTACGTAGTGGGATTATAAAAGAAAGAGTGAGCGTTTGAGCCCCGAACTGCTTTTCATAATTAAAGTGAATATAACTTCAAATAAAAACGGTGATTCTTGGCACTATACTTTACTTGAAGCAGTTCAGGTCCCTATTGCTTCGTTGTGGATAAAGTTAGAAGCCAATAATAAGAATATTGATATGGTCACTATAAGATGTTGTTAGGTTAGCTAATTACGTAATAACTAAAAACAGAAGGTCTGAAGTAGGGACTCACAACTTTTTACGGTAGAAGAACTGCGTAGCGAGACTTGTTTTTTTTACATGTTACGTTTTTGAAATCCATAATATTTACCCATTGAGTCCGGTAGTCAAATCTATATTTACACCCTCAAAACCAGACCAAACTTTTCATATTGTCACTCTTAAATCGCTTTATAAAGCACGGGCACATAATAGCGAATGTAACGATAGATAGGTAAAAAAATCAAATTACATTAATTTATATTCTGTTTTGTAATGTGCTTCTCAAGGGAGGTTTTGGAAACGTTGTGTCAGCGTAATAAAGCCAATAAGCTGAGCTCACTTGATGTCTCATTTGTAAAATCAAGTTTAAGTGATACTTCTAGCGTTGAATTTGTGTGAAAGCACGTTCTGTTAATTACATCTTTATTAATTAGTTATTCGAAGGTTACATTGTTTTAATGAGGTATTGAATGGAATCAGATTAATGACAATAAAAGTTCAACGTGTTTTAAAGACAGAATTTCGTCGATGCGTCTAAACATAGATTAAACGTGAGAATAAGATTTTATTAGCCTTAAATTTTGCGTTTATAAATCATCACAATCACCTGAAATAAAAGTATTCACGTAGCAATAACTTAAGCGCCATTTGCTTAATTCGTCCCTTTTCGTGATAAGGCCAGCAACTACTATGTGTAATTACCTAACTGCCCCAGATAGAGGGTAATTTGACTTCAAGAAGGTTTATTATTACTTGACTAACACTTACTTACACCCGGGAGTTTATTTAAACATAGATTAAGCTGGGTTTGTGTGCGGTTAAATTATTTTTGCTCGAGTACGGAAAATGTTCTATTTAACTGTAGTTTTACAACTAAATGTAACATAATACTACAGAACTGATGCATAACTTAACAATTTATATTATAACATCAACTAACAAGTACTTGGAACTCAAATGGAGATGGGCAGGTCATGTTGCCCGTTATACAGATGGCAGATGGCCAAAGACTGTAAGCGAATGGACTGGCACAAAAGGATTAAGAAACAAGGACAGACCAAAAGCGCGATGGGCTCACGAGATTGAAAGAATAGCTGGCAAAAATTGGATGACGAAGGCAAAAAATAAAATAGAGGGGGAAAAGTCGGAGGATGCCTTCTCTCAGGCGGGGCCCGCTTCTTAGCTTAATAGAATTGTATAAATATAGATTTATTTTTGTATATTATATGTAAATAAGATGTGGATAAAAAAGGCTTTTTATGATTAACAAGTACTTTTCGGGCATTGTACCAGTTTAAAGCCAATTCACAGTAGTTTTTCATTTTGTTTGAACGCTGCAAATCTTCTTTAATACATTACCTGCAACAAAAGATACTAAATGTTAAAAATATAAAGATTCATATGCAAAATATATTTCGCAGATTCGAAGCGGTTAATATTAGCCGGCTCACTATCATCTTTCCATGTTTTAATATTATTTTATGGTGGCTGTACACACTCGGCGAGAGCTTCTCGCCGGGAGTCTCGACCGAGAGGACCGAGAGAAGAGCGCAGCCTGTACACACTCGTTACGTTAATTGTATTTAAAACACCGTTAATAATGGACGTGGCAACCGCTGCTGCTGTTTGTCTTTGTGCAATGAGTTATTATAATTTTCTTCACGTTAACCATTAAAAAAAATACGAAGCCATGGCGAAGAAGAAGATGGTCACTATACACCGCAACAGAAATTGGTAATTAGGATCATAAAGTTTTAATATTATCCAAAATTTAATGATTGAACGAGTGTGTACAGGTCGCTCTCGTTTTACTCGCGAGGCCCTTTGACTCGTGCGCAAAAAACCGACAGGCGACGAGCGAGGAAGCGAGGCGAGACGAGAGCTCTACTGTACACTCTCGCACTCGGCCTGTCTCGGGGTGTCTCGACGAGTGTGTACAGCCACCATTAAAATAATTCATAGCGCACGCGGGGCGCAAGCGCCGATCAGAGAGCAAAACACAACGATCGATCCAAGTTCCAACACACAACTGACAAATTAACGCTGACACATTAATAATTTACAACCTGTAAGATGTCTATGATTTTGCGTGGAGTTGCCATTCTCATAAATGTCGAGGGTATCTAATAATATTTATTTAACACTATTTTTTTCATGCCCAATTTTAGAAATGTTTGTGATTATGCATACTTTTAATAGATCCCCCCTGAAATCATGAAAATTATGAAGCAATTTCTTAGACATACATATATTTCTCAGTCCAATACCAGTTTTACAAATGCCAATAAGTAAAATTTATGTAATGTAAAAACTTGAAAAGAGGTTATTGCATAAAACTGAACGCATATAAGTATTTGCAGGTGGTACTGGCAGTCCCCGCTTATTAATTTAGTACAAATCTGATTTAATTAGTTTCAAAATATTGTTTTTTACCACGACCTGCATTCTGTATTAATGTAGAATCATTGTATAAGGGTCTTCCAATCCCTTATAAACCTTTTCGTTATACTTAAGTCCAATCCTCTATGATTCTCGTCATCAAATAGACTCATATAATAGTCAATATCATCAAAAATGTCCTTCTTACGCCTTTAATTTGTTAAGAAGTTGTGAGAAAATAGTAACAATATCCTCAATCTAGAAATGTAAAATACCCGAAAAATTAAACAAACACATCGATTTAACAAATATAAGAACAATATTCATATAAACCTAGCAGCCAACCAACCATGAATCTCCTCTCAAGCAACCTATCCACGAGAATCATCTGATTGTTGATTAAATCTGTTCTCGAGTTAAATGACGTTTTGGAATAAGGCAGAGCTAAGATTTGAAGATCAACGGAAAGGCGAGAATACAATCTTACCTCAAATATCATATTTAAGCCACAATTAATGCTTAAAATACAACTTAGTGTAAGGACTGACTTTGTCTTTGCGCCCGATTTATTAACACCCACTTACTGGTTCATGTGATGTGATGTGACCCTTGAAACAAACTTGATATGCGTATTCGTCAAGTGTGTCAATACGATAGTGTCATCTCGAACGCATATTTTCTATACATGTATAGTTTAGAACATGTATGATTCTCGAATCATTCCGCTAAGTGCCAAATACACCCGAGAAAGCCGCCTTATATGAAAACTCATTATGGTTTTTATTATATAATAAGTCTCTTAATACTCTTCGGAGTATAGTTCGGAAAACATATAAGGGACCTATTTAATTTAACTTTAATATCATACATTTTCTCTGGGTGATACAATGAAGCTGGCATAATATAATTTATAGAGCCCTGTGTGACTTATAATTCTTCATAACCCGAGAGAGCGTAGACCACGAACAATGAGGCCACTAATTACAACAGTATAATGGCTTGATTCCGAGCTCAGAGAATTTGACATATTTTCTCTAGCCAAAAATTATATTATTTTATTTACTTATTTACGGTGATAAATACTTATGTATTTATCAACCACTCATAATATACACAATATCACTGCTGAGAATTCACTCTGCGAACACATAAATATGTCGATAGTGTCGGAGACAGCAGTCTGTAGGCGCAACGTCTTGGTAACGGAGATCTGTGCAACGGACTGGTTTGGTACACAGTTTGGTTTGGTGGATTAATGAACTACAATATAATTGAACCGGATTAATGAGAAGATTTGTGTATTTAATATCAAGAAAGGACGAAATGTACAACGCCTTTAACCTAGAGATCCCGAGTGCGAATCTAGGCGAAACAATAATTCTTTAGGGTGGAGTCGTAGAAATAAAATAATCATGGAATAATATACATACTATTAAAATGAAGTCTGAAAAAAGGAACAACAAATATTAATCTAACAATCAATCTATAAAAACAACAAAAACATAATAGACGCCATCACGGTTTCATCTTTATTCAAAGGAGTTTCGGGGCGTCACTCGTTCATTTGCTAAAAAGGACTTAAATATTTCTTCGCCATCTTAATTTGTACGTGACTCAGAGAGTTAATTAGCAAAATTACGAGATCCACTCGAGCGGGTTTTTTCTTTTCTCCATTCAGGCATCAGTGAAGGAAATAAAATTAACATTTAAAATAGTGAAGGGTCTAAAGAGCTCGCTAGATATGAAAGCTGACGATGTCAGTACAATATTGTTCAAACGTTAATATATATATCTCATCCTCCACGAGAATTACATGACTTTTTCGGCCATTTATAAAATATACGCAAGCATTGTTACCAAAAGTAATATATCTAAAATCAGAGCTTATTTAAAGATCCATCTCCTGTATAATAAACGTGCAATTCAGTCACGTCACTTGTCAGGTGTCAGGCGCATGTTTAATATCAAATTACTGAGCTGCAACCAAATTATAATATGATAATGATGTGCTCTTAGTAACTATGTGATGTGATGTCACGGCGTTAAGAATACGCTATTTCCCGGTAGACTTGATTAAAATACTTAAGTATTTCATAAGGAATCTATGAGTCGTGACAATTTCAAGTGCAAGAATATTTCCTTGATTTTCTAGTAGTATCCTATAATATCTATAATATAAAAAATAATTAATAATAAAATGAAGAGGAAGAGAGAATTTCTTCTTGAGAATATCCGGAAAGGTAGAGTGCCTCTCAAGGAACTAGCTGAGATTTGCAACCGACACTCGATACTTTATACCTTTTATTAACACTCCGTAAACATAATCTTTTCTTTAAGATATCCCCATCCATGCATGTTGACTTTGTCTTATTTTTAAACATGATGCAGTACTTATGGTAGTATTTTACGGGGCTATATTTATCAATATCGTTTGATTAAGTTTAAAATATACTCTCGTCTCTTAATTTTATCTTTATTTGTTTATCTAAAAGTAAGGTTACTTAAAAGTGGTCAATTAGATAAGATGTGGCTAAAGAAAGAGAGTAGAAGGTAAAACGTTTTAATGGCTAATAAGGCATACCCTATATCTGTCTACCATCGTTTTATGTACGTAATCACCCCCCAGTCTAAAGCCTCTTTTTATAAGCCTTGAAACAGACATTTTATTATACTCTACTCGGCCACAGCTATCTTATTTACGCCTTGGAGCGGCCCTCGGAAATAAAAGAAGGGAGAAGTGCCACGGGCCGACACGCATTACATTTTGGATGGTAACTTTTTCTTACGAAGTATTTCGGTTTTATCTTGTTTCGGCTTTGACGACTCAATGGTCTAGTGGTTAGTACCCCTGACTGCGAATCCATGGGTCCGGGTTCGATCCCCGGCTGAGACGAACATCGATGTGATGTGCATTTGGTGTTGTGCTTAGATCTTGGGCGTTTAAATATGTATTTATATGTCTATATATCTATAATATGTATGTATATCCGTTGCCTAGAACCCATAACACAAGCTTCACCAGCTTAGAATGGGACTAAGTCAATTGGTGTGAATTGTCTTTAAAAAAAAAAAAAAATTTTAAGTTGGCATTACTAACGCAAGTTTAAAACCTGAAATTTGTGAGCTGAAGAAATGAGTGAGCTGCGTACAAAGTTCTCACTTTAAAGGTACAGTTTAGTTATAACTCTTTAAGTCATAATAATTTATGACACTAGATTCATATGGTGCACTACGGTCCCACGCGTTAACATATAAAATGTGGACTATGTAAGCAATGAGCATTTGTGATTTCAATCAATTCTTTCGCCAATTTCACCGGCTGGCTCATGTTACTGTAGTACCTCTGCTAATGATACTAGAATATGATGAGTGGCATATGAGAAAATATTTTGTTTTCATCTAAGCCGAATAAAGCAGACTAAAGCTTTTCTTTTGCTTTAATCGTAGACGTTTCCAATCCACAACGCAAGCGTTGAATAATTTTAAGAATTACTTCTGTCACTTTATGTTTTCTTCATATTATATTGAATAATCATAACAGATATAAAATCTTAGTTGAGCCATTCCAAGTTCATAGATGCCAACAGACCGTAGTTTTGGACCATTAGCCTCGGTTATTGGTATAGACAGGGATCGGCAATAACGGTGACTTAACGAGCGACTCAACTATATTCAGAACTCTGGGAATTAATGTCGGGTGACATTGAACTGAAATCATGTGCTATGTGTGCAATCAAAGTTAGATAGATTTATCTCTATGTCATGTCTCTGTCGCGGTTTCCTTTACTCGAGTGATTATTGGATGAGAGTATAGTAGAGAGTATAGCATACAATATTCACATTTTAGATTATTTACAGTATAAATAACAGATGATCAACACGGTTTTGATGAGGGAACTGTATTTATTATATCTCGAAAGCTTCATTTTCGAAGCACTAATTTAAAAATACTAGAACAAAACCGAACTGACACCAGCATAAGAACTTTTGTCATTGTAAATAATATTCAAAGTGGGTTTTCTAATATATTTGAATATACAAATTATAAAAACCTGTAAAAACAACACGTATGTGTTCAGTATTCATAATAAAGTAGGGCACAGGTGACGTTCTTTGAGTGACCTGAAGCGGATTAGAGGTGTAAGCTGCTGGGGACCTGTCTCAAAGTGAACGTCTTACGGGGTTTTATAAGCCCGAAAATACAGTCATAATCATATGACTATGTTATGACATCAGACAAGGTCAGTTTGTAGATCCAAAAACCATCTCAGGGATAATGTTATTATGGTATATTATGAGTAAATACAATCAATTAGCAGTAGGTACTCGTGAAGATAACAATTATAAATTTGTCACGTAATTAGTTGAAATGAGACCGTATTTATGCTACTCCAATAATCAATTAGTACCAATTAGCATGAATTATAATTCTAAATACAGCATTGTTAGGCTTAAGTACACGTTACTGAGGCGTATTTAATGCGATTAATACATTTTCAGAAAATAAATACGTTCAAATACGTTCTTAGAGACACTCGAGATTTTTCGTGGGTTGAAGCAACTTTCGATGAAAGTAAATGTTAATTTAATTATTGTTAACCTTTTACATTTTTCATTACTTTATAACTGCTCTCAACGATTTCAAAATAAGGTTTTCTTTGACTAATAATAGCGTGAGATTCTCCTGATTTCGAGAAACTCCAGGCCAAGACCCATACGGCTGTAGCGCCACGAAATTTATTGACTGTATCAAATCGAGAATGATTTATCAGCTCGACCTGTGTCTCAGAGTGTAAGTGTTTAGCATTCTCTCGATAGTGCAAAACTAAATAACCAAAATACATTCACATTTTAAATTGTATCGTTCATTTTCTTCACGATATTACACAAGCGCTGCTTTTTCCTACTAAGTACACAGTCCCCTAATGTTATGTGTCAAGAAAAGTGACTAACATACATATTTATGTCTTTTGGCGGAGTTTGTATGTTTATAAAAGGAGCAAGGACTTTCTCGTAGGGATATATGGATGGAGTTTATTTACCCTCAACAATGTAACAGGAAAACGGCTATTTATTTGAGATACATTTATGATAAGAGCCTCTTTCGTGTAACCTATATTTTGTGCTGTTCCTATCAAAGTTAAAATTATAAATTAGTAAATTTCTGTTTATTGTTTTGAAGAATTCGCTCTAAATATTTTAATGGATTTCGTAAGTAAGACTTGTAGTAGATTTTTTCTTAAACAGTATAAGTGTTGTATGTAGATAGCTATAATAATAAATAAATAATAAAAATGTGTTTGTCGATTATAAATAGACATGCATGTGTGTGTAAGATTTGGGAACCCTTTAAAGTAAAAAAATACCTATATCAGGGTTCTCAGCTCTTTAATAAGAGAGTTAATGTGCATATATATTTATATTAAACAAAAAAGAAATCTTCTAATATACAAAATTCTCCTGTCACAATGTTCGTTCCCCTACTCCTCCGAAACGGCTAGACCGATTGTGAAGTTTTTTATACCTATTCAGTAAGTCTGAGAATCGGCTATCTATCTTTCAACCCCCTAAATTATAAGGGGTGTCCACTCCAAAAAAATATATTTTATTTTTTGGACACATTTTTATTTTTTATTATGTGGCATTCAAAAATACATACAACCCTTTATTTTCACCCCTCTACGATTAACTCCTATTTTTCATTATAGTAGATAGTTATTTTTATTCGACAAAAAAATGTTTCTTAGAAATAATATAGGTACGTCGCAAAACAATTTTTGCCGGTATAGTATATACATTTTTTAATTAATATTTTGAAAATGTCTAACTACTATTTCATTAAATTTAATAAAATAAAAAAATTCAACGGTCAAGGGATTATTATAATTTCCTTTCTAATTGAAAAAAAAATAACAATTGTTTAGCACCGTTACGCCTTAATCTAGAACGCATTGTGTTTTCCAAATGTGGATCGCTATGTTATATATTCGTACTAAAAGGGTAGTGTATAATGAATACATACAATTACACATATACGGCTGTCATTGAAGCGTAGATATAATGAAATATTGATTGAGCGAGTAACATACGTGGATAATTAAACAATGAGTTAACCGGTATTAATGTAATATGAACTAGTTAGCTTATTCGGTCGACAATTCTATTTATGTAAATAGTGATATTTACTTATTTAGAGAGTACGAATGAAAGATCTCTAATGCAAGACATATTCTGAGTATAATAAAGATACTACGATTTATGTGTTACTAAATACAACCTTTTAACGATACTCAAAGAAAAGTGAACTGTTATGGAGCGATTATAACACGGCTTTTTTCACAAGCGATCGTCAATGTCTATCAAAAGCGTAATTAAACTCGCCGTACTAGTTTATTATACATGAATATCTAATCTGGACAACGTAACAGTATTGCTAGTTTTTTCTAGAAAAATCGTTATCAGACGTTATTTTATTAAGAAGTGCACCAAAGGCAGCAATATTTGATTGAAACATAATCCAGGAACAGCTTTCTATTCGGTCTCGTGGATTTTGAAGTAAGTAACCTCAGGTGAGTTTTGTCACTCCTACTTTTTATAATATTTTTTTTTATACATTAATCTACATTGCCTGATGTCAGCCTCGTAAATCTCTATCCTTAGCGTTATACTTTAATTTATAAATTAACATAGCACGACCTTCTTTCGCATGACTGAACTGAATCTCGCAAAACTTTCTAGACATTAAATTATAAGTTGACCCCCGGATTGCCTTCTGGTGCTATTCGGGCTAAAACCCCAATAATGCAAGGGGCAGGAACCGTGACGTCGACTTGCACAACCATCGTAAATATTAGCCGATGCGCGTACGCATCGTCACACACGCAAGTTAACAGTTGCCGAAATGTACCGTTATATCGCTGTGAGTTGTTCTTTATTATCTTTATCGATACTCCAAAGTTCATCGGTTAAGAAAATACCTTAATAGCGGTTTAAATTTACCAAAATCATAACGGTTGGACATAGGCGAAGTTGCGTTTATAGCTGCGTCACTTATGAGCGCGTCTCTACCTTCGTAACAGTTATTTGAATTAAAAGATTGTGTTAAAAATTAAAAGAAAGTTCATAGCGTTGCAGATGTTTTATCAAGTTGAACATCATTAATATTAAATATATTGGTTAATATATTTAACAATAAATTATGGTAATGAATAGACACTGAAATAGCGTCGCTTTTGGCAAATTTTCGTACAACCGTTTCTAACGAAAATATTTTACCCAAGTAACGATTATTGCATTTCCAGAACGAGCATTCAAACTTTATAAAAAGGGTTGTATCCGTGATTAGTGGGACTTGGTTTTGGGAAATTAAGAAAATTCTTCAAAACTTATGTTTAAAACTATAAATGACGATATGCCTTATTAGTTGGTTTTATCTTTATTAAAAGATGAGCTACATTTAATCCATACTTTTATCATTTTAGTTAATTTTGACCGTCCTGGCCACCCTTCAGTCGAGCTCCGCCAACCCCGTACCGGACCCTTTTTACCACAAAACTAAGTGAGTACATTATTAATTTAGCAGTTTTATTTCTAGCTTGTTAGTATTTAGGAAATTCTTAATCATCAAAAAGTATTTGAAAACTTACTTTTACTTATATTATATAAGCAACAAAACATATAAAATATATATGTGTTTGCTTATATTTGTTATATACAAAACTGTCCAGGTGTAATAGAGGTGAATGATATAATTCTAATAAGCATCACCAGTCTACAGCTACACATGAACGGACGTGAACTTGAAAAGGATTTTGACCAACTAAGTTTTTGTCCACCACCGAACTTAGAATAAAAGTGATTCATGAAAAGGACGCAATCTAGTCTGTGTCATTATCGAATTACGGTATCCACTCACGTACTTTACGTAACTATCAAAAACTTTGATTAGCTATACAAACAAAAATAATATTTTAAAATATTTATATTAACAAACAATAAGACACACAGACAATTCTAATTATTCTATAAAACCTAAAAGGAATATGGTTTATAAATCTCCATTCAAATATTGTGAGACGTATTGTACAATTTCCCTACGAGTAATTCAATTGTAATAGAACAAAACAACTTTAATCTTTATTGACATTATACGAACTAAATATTGATTTTCTGTTGTTATTTGAGAATTACTAACATTGCGCAATAGGAGAAAGGCATTCTTGCCTTTTTTGTAATTCTACCTTTATAAAAATACAAACGTGTAATACAAAATATACCCGCTTGACTTGTTTCACCGTCTACATCAGACATACGAGTAATTTTGTGTAATAATAATGTGTACGTCACCCGTTAGCGAAAGAATATTGTTGTTAAATTCAGTAACTTTATATTATATGTACACTTCGCATACTGTATCGAGATTTTAATTTTAATATTTATTTTGCCTAGCATCAAAATCCACGTGCCCTACGACGTGCATACAGTCCACCATCACCATGTTCAAACGGTACCGATTGTCAAAGAAGTGCCCGTCTTCCATGAGGTCCCAGTGATCAAGCACGTGCCTGTTATCAAAACTGTCGCTATCGAGAAACCCGTGTTTTTACCTATTAAGGAACATTACGGCTTCTTACATTAATGTTAAGCAAAGGTAACAACGTGTCTAGCATGAGTCCCAAGAACTGTAAATAGTTACTTACACCTTCCACGTCCCAAGTCATTCATGGAGTCGATCGTACTCGTGCTAGGTCCGTTATCACGCTGCATAAATAGCTATAAGCTTCAAAAGCGAAAAGCGATAATGATTATGTTGATTAGGAGTAATCGTCATGATCTCACGATTCCGTTTTTTCACAATTGTTTCAGTAAAATTGTTTCTTAATTATTGTTTTATTTTCAACGATAGTACTTTTTGAAGTTTATAATATTTTTTTTTAAATAAGGAATAGGCATTATAGAATTGTATATGTTTCCTGTTCTTATTTGTTGTAAGATATGTAAGTCCTTTAGTAACAACATCCAACAATCATTACCACCTGAACTAATTACGAAATAACTATTTTTATAATATAAACTATTGAGTCTAATAAATACTGCTACATCAACGCAAACCGCCTAGAAAAACTCGTTAAATACAAAATACACTTTACAATTATACAATGTAGAAATACATATTTCAATGCAGTTTAGCAGCTCACAATTTGAATACAAAATCTATTTTGCAAAACTTAAAGAAATTATTAATTCGAATGCGATGGTATGACTATAAAACCAGTACAAAATGCTTTGTATAACATTCATTGCGTAGGACTAAAGTTTTAGGTCAAGCCTGTCATTGGTGACAAATTACTGGGAAACATCTGTTCGTACGAACATCGAATGTGAAATATTAATCCATACTAACAAAAAGATTTTATTGAAAACAAATAATTGATACCACATGAAATATTGGATATTTAATTACATGTGTAGTTAATGAATGAAATACATATATGCAGTCCATAACTATAAGTACTGTTTCACCAATGGTTTGGGCAAACAAAATGGTAGTACAGCATGGCAAGAGTACAATAGAGGACATGATAGCCGCCCGTTGCAATTTGTGATAACGCGTATAAACAGGGAGGCTGTATCGACAATTTTCGCTGCAAGGCCGAAGTAATTTTAGCGAAATAGCCGGCGGCTGCTAATGGGTTGTTTCTCCGAAACTGTATTTTGCTGGACGTATGGTAATCATTTTCATTAAGATGCATAGGGGACTCAAAAAGCAGATTAAGCATGTGCTTGGAAAATTACCAAAAGCCACATCGTAGTTAGACCGACCGTGATTTTCGTTATAAAAATTGAACATTCTCATTTATATAATATGTATGTTGAGTTTCGAAATTGATGTAATTTGAAAAAATAGAACAGTTTATCACGCTCTCATTTTCATGTGCGCGTACGCGTATAAATTCAATCGACACGCTACAAATGTATACATAATTTGCACAAAACATTTATAACACTTTATACACTTTTAACACATAAGAGACATAATACGTTTTTTTGTTCAAGTGTTTAGACAAGACGCCTAAAGACAATTATTCTTATAATTCAGACCGTATTAAGATAAGTTTTCAATCCATTGTCGATGGCTTGTTTTAACGGATTATGCTAATAACTAAAGTTCCGAGAAAACGGACAACACATGCCCCATGCCCGTCAAGAGCGCTTTTAATCTGATTATTTCATAGTTTTACCTTAAAAATAAGCCAATGTTTTATTTATAACCTAATCTGATTGTGTCACGTATTTCTTTGACTTTTCATAGGACATGACAACCTTTGTTTCGTCCCCGCACGCTTTGTATAGGTATGTCACGCAGTATATAGGGAACGTGATGTGTGTCAAGTGTAGTATTAGTTGCTGAATAAATAATCGCGAGGGCGACGTGACATCCCTAGGGGTTGGACCAATACCAATTGTTTCAGTACAGCGATGTTTACTCGTATTGACGGCGGATCACTCGAAATTAATCTTGAATGAACCAGATCTTATGTATCCAGAAGAGTCTTTTTATAAACGCTCGGTAAACATGTGTTTATTTTTCACAGTAGGTACATATATATATATTTAAAGAATCTCAATTCTCAATTAATCTTTATTTCCCTTATTTATTAAACGGCAATTTTTTTAATTTTTTAAAAGTAATAAAACACGTCAATCTACGATTGATATACGTCCGGCTGGTTTTCAACTAATTAACTCTTTTGTCTGTACAGATACAAATTTTACATTGATCATCAATACATACTTCATAAAATATATAAACGATATTTGGAATTTAATTAAGAGTAACGACGCAGGTCAGTTACTTGATCGAATTTCAATACCTGTAAACTACGCCCATTCTATAAGATAAAGTAATAACATTAATGGTATCACTATCCGTCTAAATGACCCAACCTCGTTTATATGGTAACCATAACAAATGAACTCTATAAAGAACATTGACAAGCATAATCCAGCCATTTTTTAATATGTGAAATGGAGATCCATTTTTATCCCTGCTGGACTAAAAGCAAAAACTTTCATAATTAATGAAGTGAAATCATGCGATACTGCGGAGCACCGCGTGATTTCCGGTAAATTATTGTCCGAATAAGTTTTTAAATTATTCAGCGCTATTCCAATTAATAATTATTAATTTCGATAGTCTTTTCGATGTGCCAATAATGTGATTATGGCGTTAATAAGGTGGTTTTACACCGGCACATACAGTGGATCTCATTAACTCTGAGGGAAGGATTAAATTTTTGTGCCATTTCGTTTGAATACATAATTGGTTTCTCCATATATTTAACTGTTTGTTTATTAGGTCATATGCCAAGTAGAATCTAGATCAACCTAGATGTCTGTAATTATTAATATTCTGCAGTTTGAAGGCAGTGATTTTCAACAAAAAAATATCAATTTGAACCTATAAAATAAAAGCACCAAGATTAATTATTACTGCAATTTCTTCAATGCGTATACATGGCAAAATGATGCCTCTATTAGAACTACTATAAGAAAATTGGCATATTTCAATTTAAAACAGCGGCGAAAATTAGCCTTAAGCGCTGGATATATTCATAATAGTATCATAAGCTCTTCTTAAATCTATCCTCACAGTAAAGTGCGTCTGGGAGCGTAGGTACCGTCTAAGGGCTCTTAAAGTGCAAAAAGTTGGTAAATTTTTTGCTAGATAACAGATTTTTCTTTTTAGTTTGACGATGTTTTAAATATCGTAAATCCAACCGGATAAGAGCAGATTTATTTGTTTCACCCTAAATGGCATCGGAACCGAGTTTGTCTTGCAAGTTGCATCTAGCCTTGTATCGGACGTCTTGCCGATAATCCAATACTAGTTGTGTCTTTGCTCAACAATAACCAGAAATCCTGACCAAGATTGCGGTTGAAAGTTAGCCATAAGTTAACTAACTTTAGAAGATCTCAAAGCCACAAATTATTCGGCAAACTTACCCTCTCGCATCTATAAGTATATTGATCTGTACCAGTACTGTCTTCTCGATTTGAAACATCGACCTAAGCCCCATTTATATGTTTTATTCGTATTGAAATAAATCAACATTTTGTCATTTACAAGATAGCTCAATTCAATTACATTTGTGATAAAAATAAATATTAATTAAACCCGTATTAACTCGTCAAAAAAGGATCTTCTGCCGGATTAAAGTCTAAAGATTAATGTCGTAGCCCACGTAGAGGGGTTGGAGAGGTGGAGGGGGAGGTGTAGTCGAAAACGCACAATCCCTCATTGTTGGTTTATGCCCGCGAGCTGAAGGGGGACCTCCCAGGAATTAAAACCCCGCCATATGGAGCAAAACAAAATTCAAGGATAGGAAACACATTTAGCGTTTTAGTGCTGCTTTTAGTGCGATTCGAAAGTCTCTCGATATACATATTGAGTACTTTAAAGCTTTTCTAATGCAGAGTATTTAGATATGTTATGTTAGTAGCTTGTTAATAACGTTATAAAGAGAAAGAAAGTCCACAAACTACGAAATCATTATAGACGCTAGTCCACTGTTATTTCTCATTTAAAACTGATAACAAATCGATGTTATCAGCTTCGGAAGTAGGCTTAGAAGATATAAGCTGCTATAAAAGTGGGCTCAGGACCGAGATGGGCCAATTTGCCGTATTTAACTGTTATCGTGCCGAGATAGCGCGCTCCGAATTATTAGCCTAACAAAATTGCTGGTGATTTTTCTCATCTGAAGTTATTTATGCGATTGTATCACAAAAACGTCTCGAATTCAGAGCGACTCTAAAATGGAGATTTGTATTCGCAATGAGCGGGCCTATAAGCGATATGTTCTAGCCAACTTCATTCTTTAATATAACTATTAAGGTTTAGGGCTAAAATGTTTTGAAAACCAATTTATTTCAAATATAAAGTATTATATTATATACCTACAAAGGCACATAAAATGTGGTAATAAAGTAAAAACAGAGCAGATTAGCAGTACTACTGGTTCTGGGTAGAATACTATATACCATTTATCCTGTTGGGCAGCAGCTGAATGTCAAAAAAACCATTTATTTGTATTCTGTGAACAAGCAATTATTACTTTGCGATTTATACAAACACTATATTTTTTCAGGCGACAAATGAAATTGGTATTTTGGATACACTTCTATGAAACGCTTCACGGGAGAGTTCGACTCGCAGTTTTAGTATAAGTTTCTATAATACGGCCAATTACATTAAGAGAAAGACAACTACAAAGTTCTATGCAATTTAATACATTAAAATTGAAACAAAACAAGTACACTGAACAAAGTGAACAATAAAGGAGTGGCGTATGGGTGTGGGCCAGTCAATGACCCCTAATCACCAGTGCACTAACCGACAGTTATGAAATTCATTACCTAAAACAAACTACAATTATTTGGATTTCGTCAATTGTTTTAGGTTACCAAAATCAATTTTGTTTATTTAAGTCTTTAACTTTACCGGATTAAACCTTTATCAAAGAAAATTTAGATAGTTCTAGTATAAACTAAAATGATATACAATAATCGCCACAGCAACTTGTATAGATTAATATTTGTCTCTGAACTAGAACAAACGGTGTCCTGTGGACACCGGAAGTTCCAGTTTGATCCAGAAATTTAATTTGCTTGCTGAAATAGATCTGTGTTTATCTCGTATTCCAATTAACCAAATAATTTATTTTGAAAGGACCACGTTGGAATAAATATTAGTGTTAAAGGAGGTAAAAATAGGGACATGATTTTGCACAAATATTTATTTTAAAAAATTAAATTTATTTAGCATTAATGCAACTTCTTAGTATTAATTGGAACTTGTTTGTACAATCATTATTACTAATTGAGATAAAATTTAATCACTGTTATTATATCTAACTGTGGTCAGCTGCAGTTTACTAAGTTCTAATTAAAAAATTATCAAGAGCCGTGCAGTGGCTTTGTGGCTCAAACGGTCATTTAATGAAAACGCCTTTAACTAAATGAATGCGAAAGAATTACTTTAAAAAACAAATAAATATAATTGAATTAAATCATTAAAGAGAACTTAAGGCTTTTAGGAGTGCTAGCCACAGCAAGACAGAAGACGTCACTGCGTCTTGCATAAACGTAATGAAACCCTACGAAGTACATATAAAAAAACTTATCCTATGTAAAGGAAAACCATTTAAACTGCTATAAAACTATAATGACAAATATTTGCGGCACAATGCGTTGTATAGAGCGCGCAGCCTGTTCGTGACTCGCTCTTTCCGTTCTCTAATGAAGCACTTCCGACGCTAGAGGGCGCCACTGTGAACTTTATTGTTACTCTTATATTTCTTTATAGGACACCTTTGCTTATTATTCAGGAGAAATAGGTCGTGAAAATTAGTTTTCACTTAAAAGAAGTAAATCAAATACGTCGACAAAATTAAGGTGAAATTGAAACAAAAACGCGTTAAACTTATCAATCGCCATTACGATGTTTTGAATAGATCTAATGAAGCTTTATCTTAGGTACACTCGTTCCTAGTAATGTACAGATTAGGAATGGCTTGTTTGTGAATGTACCTACTCACTGGTTCAATTATATTTCAATTTTATTAAATAACGTTAACAAGCATGTCCTATATTTGATATTATTTTATTTATTAACACTTCGTTGCATTACAATATAAAAATTGAACATAATTAAATAAAAAGGAGGGCAACTGGCGGCCTTATCGATTTCGAGCGATCTCTTCCAGGCAACCACTAGGAGAAAAGAAAAAAATTATTAAATTAGATAAGGTAGGCAGGAAGTGCAAAAATACATATTACATCTAGTATTAAGAAACAAAACTAAACAGGAACAAAAAACAAACTAAACTAATAAAGGATACATGAAAAATAAAAAGTAAAAAGTGAACATGAATCACGATAATTTAAGAGACTGCTCACGTCAGTTAGTAGTTAGTACGAAAGTTAGGAATACGATGTGGACAGGTAATGTTTGTACAGGAGAAATTTAAAGAAAGATAGAGAAGGAGCTAAGCGAATAGGGACGGGAAGTGATTCCATAGCCTAACTGCAGAGACCTTAAAGAATTCGCCAAGAAAGGAGGAGTTATGAGTCGGGATTTCAATGATATAGTTTTCGGAAGAGCGTAAGCTATAGTTATGGGCTCCCAAAATTTGAAATCATTTTTGAGATAGGAATGATAATAATTACAAATTTTGAGGTCTCAATAAAGCCATCGTCATTTGGTACAAAATTCGAAAGCTGCCACGATTTAACTTGTTGACATTGCGTGACGAACAGGCAGTAAAGTTAAAATGTCTCGGTAGTAATATTAATTAGAGATGTATTGTTAAACAAGATTTTCAACAATAACCAAGTAATTAACTGGCGACGGATTAGAGTTGTAATCTCCGCCAACAGCGTTTCACACTTAGAGGAGTTGACGATATGCTAATTGCCAGAAGTTGATTTACAACTAATATTAGTTTACATACGAGACATTTTTTATGCTTTTTAAATGGATATTTGTGCTGTAAGTCAAACGAAACTTGAGTCATTAGTTTTCAGTTAACACAACTGACAGTTATGAAGAAACTATGTACTCCTGGACATATATGTGTATATACTGTTAATACATAATTAGTAAATATAAAATTAGAAGCATTTAATATATATAAACATTTTGACGTTCATAAGTGTACATTGCGTTACCTATATGAATAAATGATTTTGACTTTTAGCTTTAGTTTAACAAAATTTCAATACACTTAATGGTAGGAAATGGGATATTATAGCTCAACAAGATGTGATGTTGTTGGCTGTATGCGCATCTGAGCGAGGTAAGTGTTTCAATGAATTATATTATTTTAATGTCCAGCTTAGATTGAATTCATATTTACAACTTGAAAATGAATCGTTATAGAAAAATAGCTACCTTATTTGTGGTATATATGTATATAATTATAAGTACCTACTTCTATAATAATAAGCAAGACTTCGTTCCAATGAAAACACCATAAAAATAAATGCTATGATAATACAATAATAAGTAAAAGTCCACGTCAAATGAAGTGGTTCAGTTTACTGAAAGACACTTACATCGACTGCGAAGTGTGGTCCCACGAGCAAAAACTATCGGCATTATGCTGAAGCCAAACTTGCTGTCAACTCGAATATATAATACTGTTTCATCACGAGGGAAATTCTAGATTTTGAAACGAGTTAAGAGTCACTTTGTTTGGAATACTTTTAGAATACGAATCATGTGGTTTTTGCTTCTCAGCCCGGCTTGGAACTTATCTGTAAAATTAAATTTTCGTATAAAGAGAAATTGTTTAGTTTGTTTTTGATTTATTGATCCTGGATAACACACTTCTGCGATATTTTATCTGCATATCTCCGCGGAATTCAAACCTAGCAAGCGTAACCGCCATGTCAAACCCGTAAACTTACCCCAACATAACTTTGAAGACGATATAACGCGGTTATATCGTAAGTATCTGAAGTTACTGACAATTAAGTTTAACTAGCTTAACTAACAAACGAGCACGCTAACTACGTATCAATAAATCACTTTGTATTACATTAGATAGCTTCAGAACTTCAATTCATATTGTAATTTAATTAGCGAACTATACTTAGCTATTAAAGTGTCAAATAATGAAACACTCAGTTATTTCCATCACTCCGTTGGTAATTAGCGGTTTCCGTTTTTGTAACGTTAATGAAAAACAAAATGCTTTATAATAAACGTAATAATTAAGTAGTATTTTCCTAATGTCAGCAGAAGCGGGCAATCAACCCAGAGCCAGAAATCATAAGTATATGTTTTTCCACATTTAAGCCATCATTTAAAGGGATATTATTACGTTGTATTGTTTCAAAATATACTAGAGAATAACTTAAATTCCGACATCGTGTTTTCCATATTCAACAACATTGTCCAAACGAAACTTACAATGTTTTGGACAAAAGAACTCATAAATAATGTATAAAACGTTGTACTTTCGTATAATTTAAATCCGAAATAATAATTATACTACCTACATATCATTCCTAGTTGGTGAATAAGCAGAACTTACCGGAAGAAAAATGTTAAGAAATTCAAAGAATAAATTTAAATAGAATGCTAAAAGCTAAAATTTTGTGGTAAATAAAGCAAAATTTTCATTTCATAAAACACTTCGCTAATAATTTCATATTTCTATTGTCTATGCGCTATTGGGAAACGACAAAGAGAAAGACCGCTCACGAGATGGACGGATAACATGCATGCATCGATGCAGCTGGATGCAGCTTGCCTGGTTCTGCTTGCTTGGTTCTGTCAAACTAATTAGAAAATATTTATAAATATTATAATCTACGCATTTTATGCTGATGATTGATCTTACTCTGCCAGTTGAGATAGAGTTAGATGAGAAAAGACGTACAAAGCCAATAGAACACGGGAAATCAATTTAAAAAAGAATGAACAAACAACAAATCTTCTAAACTACAGTTTTTAATTAAAGGTCTAGAAAAGGTTTCCTATGACCGGGAAAGAAAAATATGAGAAGGGATATCGAAGCGGGGGCTGTTTGATTTGGTCGGCGACGGCGATCTGTCACTGTCAACTGTCACTGATAGCAAGACAAGTCGCTATTGCAGATTCTATCTTAAATCGATTCGATAGAAGCCTACAATATTTTTTATTTACGATTCTGGCGCTACGAGTCAGGGATAATCCATTTGTTCCTTTTGTTGTCTTTCACAAGGTAAATACTAAGATTTCACGTACCATTTCCTTTTGAAACACATTCAATTCGCCGTTTTCCATATTTTAATAAAATCCAAGGAAATGGTTCAGTTCGGTAATGTATCACGGCTTAACTGCCATTTTTGCTAAGCTTATTCAAATTTATCAATGCGCCTTACAATTTGTCCGATCAGAAAGATCCGGATCAAAAACCGGTTGAATTTATTACATCAGCAAATCTTTCAATTGCCCTCTACCAAGATAGAATAGAATATCGATAGGGATTCAGTTCGCTGTTCAACTGCGGCTTTGTGAGTAAGAACGACTGGGAACACTCCTTTCGATTAGACTGAGATTCGAATAAGAAGTTGAACAGATCACAGGCGCAAAGACAGCTTGTATGTTACGCTTTTTCGGCGTCGCCACGTGACGACCCCATCGCCCACTGGTGAAATAACCTGTGACAGAGTAACCTCTGTCATATAACTACCACCAATGCAATCAGTCAACCCCCTTCCTAGTGGAAGTGCCATGCTGTTGCTTTCGGGCTAAACCATATTGGTAGGCACGACCGGGGCCAGTACCACTGTATCACAGAAAATCGGCGTGATGCAATAGGTTTATATCATTGTACTCGCGTTTCGTGCGGTGAGTGAGACTTCCGGAGCCAATCATAAAAGTATGAAAGTTCAGTTCGAACAGAAATATGCGTACCAATTCTTAAAAGGCCGGCCAAGCACTCGCGAGCCCTCTGGCAATGAGAGTGCCCATGGACACTCTCAGCGGTATCACTTAACATCAGGTGAGCCTCCTACCCTGTTCTATAAAAAAAAATTTGACGAACTTGAATTTGGTTATAGGTAGAAAGCTATCTAGCTCTATCTATATGTAGTTTCCTTAAAGTTCGCGAACAAAGTCTCCGTCATCACGGGTATTGATGTTTTTATTATAAATAAAGTCTCTGTTTTGTTTTATAGGTTATAGTAGTTATAAAAATCAATTTAAATATCTCTCGAGTATCAAGAATTTATAAGAGACATAATCTATTTAAAATGCGAGGATCGTTACATCCGTCTGGACTTAAACGGATTACGAGAATATCATGAGAAAGTTAAGAAAAACAAATAGAACACAATGACAAGTGTACCGATGGAACCACAAAGTGCATTTCTGCAAGCGATGCGGGCAACTTCTTACTTTTTAACTACTCTAGTTTTTTAGTTGTGGACAATGGGATTTACATTGCCGCATGCAAGGAAATAATGTAAGCGATTCAGTCTTTTGCTTACATATCGCTGCTTACGTATCGGTTGATAAATGCAATTATTTTAATATTTAAAAAAATTATGAGACTGTTGCCTGAAGACTGTAGACTGAGTTCGTATCACGGCTGTTCGCCATTTATATTTCTTTTGATACGATACAATCTGAGGCAAAGACGCACCTAGAATTGAAGCTTTTGTTAATGTTGTTACACAGTAGACTTAATAAACTTAATAAACCACGGAGTTGTTCGGATACTGGAACCTGCAGTTCAGTTTCATCATCGGACATCGAGGCAGAATACGAAATTCCACCTATACCATCTCGACGTCCGCACAACACCACTATGTGGAACCATCTGCCCACCGATTTATTTCCGAACTAATTCGACTAAAGGTCCTTCAAGAAAAAATCTTAAAAGGCCAGCAACGTACTTGCGAGCTCTCTGGCATTGTAAGTGTCTATGTATGACTTAACATTAGGTGAGCGTCCTGCCCGTTTTCCCCCTAATAAACTAATTATTTCGCCAAAATTTTTTCAGTAGCTCAGGATATCTAGCCTTAAATTCATTGTCTTTTTCATCAATAAATTCGTATGGACCTAAAAAAACACGACGGACCCAATCCACACAAAACAAAAAAAAGGTTTATCTTATTTACGTCATCGCGCATACATAAAACATTGGTCGTATTATTTATAAAGTCATAACCGTATATCAAAAGAACAATGCTATCTTCCCGGGGCAAACAATACGCCACACAGATTATCGAAAATGACTTATACTCTCCGTTAACCACGTAAAACGGATAAACGCAGATGCTACCAAAATCTAAACGCCCAACTTTCGCTCTTTTAGAATATTACTTCAATGTTTGCCATTTGTTAATTCATCTTTTGGAAATACTGAAGAAATACTTTGAAAATTAGAAAGAGCTTTTAATATTAGATTTACTACTTTTTACAATTTCCTTGACAACTATGTATATACCAAGATGGTGAAAAACAATCCTTTTATTTTCTGAGACCTATATATGTTTCATCTACAGTAAAAGAAGGCAATAAGGCACATAACGCGACGAATAAAAGAAAATATCTCTCTCTTTAATCAGCAGCTCATGACTGGGCGTCGTGGTCAGCAACGAAGCATCTGGAGCAGACTATCTGTTTCCACCGGTTTCCGTGCAGCCTCTCTTATGACAGTGTACAGTTTTGAGGACGATCAGACGATAATTTTTCACTTGATCGGTCCATCTGGTTGGTGCACGGCCACGTTATCTTTTGCCTGCTGTGCTACGAACCACGATCAGTTTCTCCAAGTTCTCATCGCCTCTGCTCTTTGTATGGCCCAAATAAGATACGATTCGCTGTAGGCATATGGTAGACAGGCGAGTCCGTATGCGGAGTTGGGTCAAGATCGATGTATTGGTGCGCTTCGCAGTCCACGGTATTCTGAGTATTCGCCGCCAGCACTACAAATAAAATAAAATACGTTTATTATGGAATATAAGATACAGGTATCAGTTATTCCACGTCATTAAATTTGAATCGGTAGAAACACAGATCTCAAAGACTTGTCTTTCTCGAGCCAAGATAGTCCACGTTTCTACTCCATACAGGAAGATAGGCAGCACTAGAGTCCGTATCAGTCTTATTTTGGTCTTGATACCAATTCCTCTTTTCTTCCAGATGTTGCCTAAACGTGTCATGGCATCTTTAGCCATGCCAATTCGCCTTTTTATCTCGGGAACAGAGCTGCCGTCGTGAGAGATTTGGGATCCGAGATATATAAAGCGGTCTACGATATTGATGCCAGGATTGTTGCAAGTGACACATGGAAGCTTTCTGGCAGTTTAGTTTTTTCTCTGTTCACTGCGAGGCCTATGGCCTACTTTTTAGCTCGAGTCTTTGGAGCTGTTCTTTCATATCATCTCAAAGAACTGTATCGTCGCCGTACCGTTAGTTTGCTATTCTGTTTCCTCCCACTGGGAAACCCGGAATGTATATTTCACAGTAAATACTTTAAGACAGTAAACAAAACAAAATTGCACGGCACGGCAGAAATTGGCAGACTATGACGCTAAAGACGTGACCACGACCATAAATACTAAGAGTCTAAATAATACATCATATGTTTTAATCCTAAACGCCAGATGGCCCATATAAACTATGACGTCGCCCACAGATACCATACGATGGGAATGCTAGGTGTATTTCCCGCCCTTCCCTGTAGGCACGATCTTTTCGTTGTAGTGAACCTATAAATTTGTAAACAGTAGATCCAGATGACAAGAAAAATGGGATCAGGCTCAAAGTGAAACATCGTAGGGTTAAATTTGGCAGCATTGTTACGTTTTTCTAAGGTTTCAATTTAATTAAAAAGTTTCCAAAGTAAGGAAATGTTTACAACTCTTTCATTGAAGGAATTTATGATCGCTGCCATTTTAGTGGGCTTCAAACACATCAACGGTCGAACAATTGATGGGTCTGGTAGACATTCGTTGAAGCATTGTGAAGACAGGTTCGGGAAAAGGTTCGTGAAGGAGCTCTTTTGTGTATCCGATCAATTTGCCGAACGATATCGGCCATGGTAAAGCGAAAGTTGTATTGTCAATCGTTCTATTCTAACATTTCTTTTCAGATTAATAGTACATTTATAGTGGTGAGATATGTTATTTATAAATCGGAGTGGAACGTGCCAACAGTAAACATATAACTAAGTTAGCAAACATGACCTTATATGATACCTTGACTGTATCGAAGATACATACTTATTGAGGAGAAGCTGAAGAGAAACTCTTAACGACTTAAGATGATAAACCTTTCATTTCCTTCGCCAAATCCCCATAAGCCGATTACTTTATGTATTTTCCAGGATTCCAGCAAAAATTTAAAAAGCAAAACCGTCAGACTGTAGACGGATATTTGCAAAAACGGTATGAAAATGAAAACATACGAAATTTATCTACACAGATTTTGCTTATTTCATTTACCTAATAAATTTAAGTTGTAAAAAACTAAAAACAGCATCAACCAATAGTCTGAAAATTAAAGCAATTTTACTGAGGCTTAAGATTTAAATACGTATTTTTTTTAAACAAAATAAAACTTTTAGTAAACAATATTCTCTAATGATACAAAGATCCTCAAAGGGCGCTGGTATAAAAGAATCGTCACCCTTGTAATTCACACCAACGCGCCTGGGTGTGATGTTTAATCAAGGGACAAAAATAAGAAAAAGTCGCGACCGCTCATATTGTATCCCAGTATGTCTCGACAGGAGGTATAGTTAACTGGTTTAATGTAAATAACTTATTGCTTAATGAGAATAAAACAAAATGTATTAGATTTACAACTACTAGCGTAAAGCGAGATATTGGTAACCTGAAAATTAAGGACAGTGAACTAAACTTTGTTGACAAAACTGTTTTTCTAGGCATAACAATAGATAGTAAACTCCAATGGGGCCCACACATAGAGACTCTTTCGAATAGGCTGAGCTCTGCAGCATATGCAGTAAAGAAAATCCGACAGTTTACTGATGAGGACACGGCTAAAATTGTGTATCATAGCTACTTTCATAGCGTTATGTCGTACGGCATTTTATTGTGGGGTGCTGCTGCAGAGGTTCAATCCATATTTGTGCTGCAGAAGCGGGCTGTTCGGGGTATTTGTTGTGTTTCTCCGAGGGAGTCGGTACGGAATAAGTTTAAGGAATTAAATATTATGACACTATCTGGTCAATATATTCTTGAAGCCTTGTTGTATGTCCAAAAAAATATAAACGATTTTAAAACAAATGGTGACTTTCACCAGTATAATACGCGAAATAGAACTAATTTGAGTGTACGACCAACCAGGCTCCAAAAGATAAACCACTCCTTATATGGAAATTGTATTCGTTTTTACAACAAACTCCCAAGCGCAATTAGAGAATTATCACTAAATAAATTCAAAGTCCTCGTTAAACGAAAATTAATCAACAAAGCTTTTTATAAATTTGAGGACTACTTAAATGATCCTAATCCTTGGGATTGAATTGCTCCAGTTCAAACAATTTGTATGACAATACTTGGCGATTAAAAAGAGTGGCGGAAAGTTTCTTGCCAGTTCTTCTTACCCGCTCTACGCCCTTGACTTGCGAACTGGTAGTAAATGTAAATTTACGATTAATTTAACTTGACTATTCAAAAGTGTACTTGGTTACCTACTTGAATAAAGATATTTTGAGTTTGAGTTTTGAGTTTGAGTTTGAGGAGGGGTAACCACCGAACCGTGCATACCCGTCTGCCAGCAGCCCTCTGTTTACCCGATCCACAATAACTTCACTGTATGACTAACTTTTAGCTTAGGCTATTCATATTAGCACGAGCGGCTCTGCCAATTACTCATCACCATACCGAAATCACCTATAAAACCAAAATCTCCCGAAGTGCACTGGAAAGACAGACCCTATTAGGCTCAATGCTGAACAATCGAAGCTATCAACGCGATCCATTAGACATTCCAAATAAGGCAAACGAAGCTGAATTATAACTGTATGCTTAGATCAGACCACACCCTGTTTGTAACAATACGACTGGCGGTCAAAGTGTTTAGGCACTTAGAAGGCGGAGATAGGGCTCATTTCGGCATACCGATGCCGGTTTGTCAAACGCATTGTGTGTAAACATTGCTTTGCATTCCCGTTTAGCTATGGAATATTTTACTCGTGTAAATATTAAGGTAGAATTTAGACTGGGCGGTGTTAACTGGGGCAGCTTTATGTCACTCAGTCTATGCCAATAATTACTGTGCCAGAGCTCTCCGTCAGTCTTTATTAGCTCCAACACAATCGATTGGATAGAATGAGTGGCCAAGATTAATGATATCTCTTAGTTTCAACGGGTTTAATGATTTACGTTAATCGATCTCTTGATTGAGTCTAGATTACCTGATAGTGAAACTGTAACGTACAGTTTCAATAAGTACCTTTGTACGTAATTCATGACGGAGTGTGCGAGGGGAATAGATTCAAGACGAAGAGTCACAGTTATGCGTGGAGAAAAGAAGTTAGAAAGTGAAGGGCAGACACTGACAATGAATGATAGGCAAAGACAGGGACCGAATGTTGACAAAGCAATAAACGAGAACCTAAACAATTACTCGAAAGCACGACCTGATAAGTTATTGAAGATTGAAGAAGACGTCAAAAATTAATTTGTTGGCATCAGCCGTTTAGTTTAGACGTAAAAGTCTACTTTTTATAGGCTTCTGCTTGATACGATCGCTCAACCGAACCGAGGGCTGTAACAACCAGTGACTGAATTTATAACAACCCGAATACAGAATGATAAACAAGTTTCGTGACATTTCGTTACATCAATCGCGACCGAACCCGAATCGACTACAGAGTCAAAAGGCAGACGGGGAAAAGAGTGTCAAATAAATACTTGTAATATTGATTGTTGCTAACGGTAAATACTCCTACTTACAATTTCTCAAGGTTTAGTTTAACATCATGGTTTTGTTTCAACGTGAAAATCGAACTTTAGTCTTAAGCGCCTCTTGTGAAACAGTGTTCGCCTCTCTGAACTCTTTGATGAGAACTTTGCCGAAAGGGAATGATTGATAAGTTCATCGAGCGATCGAATGAATAAGAGATCTACTAATAATAACATTGTCAAAGTCCATTGTCCGTCAGTCGACCCAATTACGGTCGAACACCACAGTGGAGCGAAATTGTTCGATCTGTCTACGGAAATTAAATTTTCTGAATACCTACCCGTTCGAATCTATAGAAAGGAAAAGTGTACTGCGACTATTCAAATTAGATCCTTTACGTTATTCAGTGTCATTTCTAAGCAAGGATTAGGATACGATGTTTTACTATCTTATATTTAAGTTCAGGAAAAAGATTAGACTTCGCGAACATATAGCTTTATATTGCAAACTTTTTGACCCTTGAGTAATAATTATAAAGAAAAACATTAAAAAGTTTAAACAAAGGATTCCGTTTAAATCTTACAAAATATTTCCACGCATTCATACAGAAATCATTTGTTATTTTAAGAATGATCAGCGCACAATCGCAAGGGTATATTACGGGTCTCACCATTGTAACTTTCCCTACGCTGACGAGGCACTTTTTCAGGGAAACGCTTAAAGTCTTTGTGATCCCGATATCCAAAGTAGGAGGAGGAGGAGATAGGAGGTAAACCCCTAGAAAGAATTTTTCATCGTTATACAGTTTTCTATTTGAACATGGAATCTGATAATTTTTCTTAACAACGAAAAGTATATTGGTTAGTTTTAAGTTTTTTATAAAATACTAAAAAGGGGGTAAAACGATAGGAATGACTATCGATCGATAAGATCAACGGATACATAGCCGGCCCTACGATGACATGTTAAAACAATTAGAACGAAATACAAAAGCTAGTGCGTGAAGCTAGTAAGTTATGACATAGATCAGAACTAATTTTAAGTTGTCTCGAGCTCAACGACCCCTCGCGATATATTATTAGCTAAGTGCATGTGCAATTGTCCTGTTAGAACACAAACAATGCGGGGGCAATCAAACAGGCGGATGCCGTAATTAAGATGTTCACAAGTAATTTGCAAATATAGTGCCGCTTGGTGTCTGCTGTTAGTGTAATGATATTGCCTAAGTGCCTTTATTGGAAGTATTGGATTAATAATGTAACAATTTTAGATAAAAGTCCCTATTTATTGTTTCTAATTTCGAAATATTATTATATTACTTCATAGCAATGACTAAATGTTTATAAATAATTAACTTTAAATTTATTATATGTAATGATAAAACAAAATATTGTTGTCCGGTATAAGGTGTCCGTTTGTAAAGGTAAATACGTGGAAGAGAACTGAGCGTAATTATTGATTTGGTTCGAGTTTTGTTTTGTCAAACTTTGAAAAGGCCATTTTTGAGGTTCAACTTTAACCAGCAGCACGTACAGAAAACAACTTATTATCATATAGAGAACAACTTTTGGCCTCATCGTGGTTCACGTGACGTCTGATGTCTCGTGAACATGTACATAATGTAGCATGTGGTAGTAAAACTGAAATTCACTAACTTTGGATTTTTAGGAATTTATTTATTGAAAGACGTTGGTGTTTATTTTTTTAAATTTTATTTCATTATTTAAACAAACCTTGTGTAACTTGAGTAAAGCTATGGGAACATGTCAAATAAATGGATTCGATTTATCTCAGTATAAAGGAAATTGCGAAATTAATGTCTGCATTTATAACAAAAATCAACGTTCAATATAAGTCGTATTTTGCTATTTTGTAGGTGGAAATTACAGCTTTAGAGTGACGTTTATTGGATAAACTGCTATCTGCTGCTCTTCATGGAATTAAACCTTACTAACCTATTTACTTTCCAGATCCTTAACATAACCAATATTACATATAAATTCAATAACCAATGATAAATTGAATTTAAACAATTCTGGTAGAAAACTACCTAAATTTAACATCAACGTTAGTATTTTAGCAGACGGGATAACCCATTATCATTAGTGGTAGGCAACCCAAACAATTGCTAATAAAAGTGTTCCAAACGCAAAACTTTGCTAATACTTCCTTAGACCGATGGCCGTCAAAAAATATCGAAAGAAAACGAGCGCCTCGCTCCTAGTTTTATTGAACGTTTTTTCATCGCTAACCATCATGTGCCAAACAGCTGCCGCATACGATTTTTTACCAACTTGAACTTTTGACCCCTCCACGATCATTCATGTGGGAATTATTTTTCTCCTAGCATTTTAACACTTATCACAAGGACACACGTACTCGATTCGCGCGCGAGTTTTAAGTTATTTCAAGTGGGTGCTACGCTTGTAGTTATAAATTAATTGGTTGGAGTTTTTTGGGGAATTAAACTATATTGGTGTGCAACGGAAATAACAGTTTTGACGCGATGCCAAAATAATAATTTAAAAAATCGACTCTCCAATTCCATTGTGCGAAAGCTCAATCGAGCTTTCATTTAGTAGGTACGTACTCTGTGTTAAGTTTAACGAGGTTATATTAATTTACTTTATAACGTAACATTTTAGGTAAATTGAAATTATTATACACAATACTTAAAATGTAATACAAATAATAATAAAATAAAATGTAATGAAGTATATAATATTAGACAGATAATATACCTACACAATATCGCTACTGTGAATTCACTCTGCGAACTAATAAATATGTCGAAAGTGTCGGAGACAGCATTCAGTAAGCGCAACGTCTTTGTTAACACGGATCTGTGCAACAGACTGGTTCTGGCCCTTGGTATCGCAAACAACCTTGGCTTTCGCCCTCGCACTTATTCCATATCTTGGGCTATAGATGGACAAGCGCATCTCTTACTTGCGCTGATGTCAGTTCACATACGTGCACGTATGAGACGGTCCCGGTACCCGCGTCTCCCTACTGTAGACTGCGTAAAAATACGCCGCATAATCCGTATCTGATAGTACCTCACCATTTTTTAAACTACAATTTTGATGATTGATTATAGAAATATCAAATACTAAAACGCCAAAAAGTCTAAGCCGCGTTTGTTTTTTTTAAATTGTGACACCAACCCAATTCTGTGTTAAACTAAAACCAACAAATACAAACTGGATTACTACAGCATTACGTAACAGTCAAGTATCTAGAAATAAGTAATAAAACAGTGTGACGTCATTAAGGATAAATATGGTTATGGCCATAAAGGCCATTATCGCGCAGCCAAGGAGTTCTACCCCCCAGGGGTCCAAACTCGCTCCTAGACAATTACGACTGACGTGTCATAAAAAGCAACATTTCATATAATATAATCACGTAGCATTAATAGGAACATTTCATCGTTTACTTTTATTACGAATTTTAAATGATGAGCTCTAGAATCGAACTGTATTTCATCTTTTAGAAATAATTTGTTAAGGCGTTTTTATGATAACCGTATTTTAGACTACGAAACCCTTAAATACATCCATATCACTCTCGCAAATAAAAAAGCCTATTAAAAAAATACGAATGAAAGTGACACGGAGCAGTCATCTCTGTTTCATTATTATTCATTCAAGATGCAATAATCATTCTTTCGTCGGGAATCGGAGCCTGAATTTCCGGCTTAAAATTACATCAAAAACATGTATTATAGATATTAAACACCTTGGAACCAACAACTCGAGACACGAGGAAGTTTTAATAATACGAATGCCATTAACCTATCGCTATCTAAGACACGGTATAACATCGCAAACTTATCTCAACTCTCAAGTAATCCAATGTCACTAAGGAAGTAAGTAAGCGTAAGTCGAGTTTCCAACAGGAACTCGCTAAACCAATGAACCCGAAGGCTTAATTATAATTATACTGGGTCAATAGTTTTTACTAATATTGAATATTGTTTGCTTTAGGTGAGCTATAAATTGCATCCGGAAAATAAAAAAATAATTTAATAGAGCAAATACTCTAAAACTAATCCTTAAGTAAAATGTTAAGTCCTACTTTATTTTTAAAATTCGTGTAAAATCCTTTTAATTACTATTTAAGCGTAATTAATTAAGTAAGAAAACACAATCCGCGATGAAAAGAAACAAAGCAGCAATTTAATTAAAGTGATGAAAATCAGATTTTGAATGAGTGAAACCCTATTTTCAAAGTAATATTTCATTAAAGGTGTTCCGAAATTAAAGGAAAAATCAAAATTGTATTTTGATGAAATGTAAATCTCGTCAGAGAAGCGTCTAATGTGATTCTTGTGACTAATAATTTGGTGATTCGGATCCTCATTTCATAGCAAACCTCACGATATTTCCTAAATTATTTTGGCTGAATTTTACGATTATTTTATTCGTGAATGCTCCGGGTGACTCCATCGTCGCGAATACTGCAAACTAAACTATACTTGTATATTCGGGTAATGCCTACCGGTCGCGACATCACTGCAGTGGTACTGTATTTTTTTTGTAATGTAACAGGCAGGATGCTCATCTGATGTTAAGTGATACCGCAACCATGGACGGACACTCACATTGCCAGGGGAGCGTTCAAGTATTACGTAACGAATTTGGGGGGGGGGTCCTTTTATATAACGATACGATGCGGAGCGGGGAATTAGGCGTTATTGTTAATATTATTTTCGACTTTCCAGTACTTTACACCACATAATGGTAACTTTTAGGTATAAAGAGTCACTAGGTGGTCACAAAACGTTTTAATATACTTGGGTACAGAAAAACGTTACGGCGCGTTACTTAGGGGGGGGGGGGTCAATAATCTCCAAAAATTGCGTAACGTAATACTTGAACGCTCCCCAGGACGCTCGCAAGTGCGTTGCTGGCCTTTTAAGAACTGGTACGCTCCTTTCTTGCCTGTTCCACATAGTGGTGGTGCGCGGCAAGAACTGCCTTAGAAAACGCTCAGTTGTGGAACGACGGACGTCGAGGTGATATGGATGGTATTTTGTATTGCCATGCCATGCCATGACGTCCGATGATGAAACTCAGCTGCAAGTTCGCCATGTCTCCAGACATAAATATTTTTCTCATAAGACACAGTTTTGTCATTTTCGCTGAACTCATAATTTATTAAGGATATCTGGATCTAGTTTATTGTTGTGTTATACAATTGTTTAACTGGTAATTTAAAAACCATAAAATATCTTTATCAATACGGCAGCAGTCATTGATCTCAAATATGGCTGCTAAATGTATTCACAAAGTCATGGTTTTAATACTTTTGCTAGAGTTGTGCCAATGACTATTTATTACAATAATAAAAATCCCATAACCGCCGATATTAACTTTATGAATTACAATATATTAGCCTTCTGTGTCTAACACACCACGGAGTCGTGAAGGAAGCAAAAGTGAAGTTTAAAATGACAAGTGTCTAAGTGACAATACAAACATTATTCCATAAAGTGATACTCATGAATCAGAATTTGTTTGACTTTAGTCCGGTCAATTTAGACATTCGAAGTTACATAAAGTCCCAACAAGCTGAATTTCAGTGAAATTGTTCAAAACATAATTATAAACAATGTCTAGAAGTTCCCCATCATTCCCGTGTAAGGAAAATTTTTTATTCAAGGGCAAAGGTAAAAAAAATGAGTTTTTCGCGATTTTCAGCAAAACGGTAAGTTTTATCATAAAAGTACCTCAGACAAAAATTGTAGATCATACAATTATCTATAAAAAATGTATCAATACTTTTTTTCTTACGAGCTACCGTTTCTGAGATATAACGATTCAAAAAGTTATTAAAGTTGTTATCGACGACCGGCCTTGACAATTAGTGCATGCCAAAGAACAAGACAGTCCGACTTTTTTGCAACCACATTTAGCACTGCATCCCTTTTTGCAGTTGCAAAAAATAGTGTTCAGCAGTTTTTCCGGCGCAGGTGGAAGTAAAGTTTGAACTGGCTCTAATATATTGTTGACCAACTTCCAACCCCAGTCTGTAGGGTCTAGCTGATAACCAAGCCACACTTGAACTTGGTTATATACTCGAAAAAAAAAGATTGGTCCAACAGAGGTTGGAGGATGACAAGCTAATTGAACTTGTTTTTTATTTTTATTATTTTTAACGAAACATGCATATCGATGCTTATCTAAACAGGTAGTTTTTTTAGGCGCTCCGTACATAGAAAGAAGAAAGCGGATGCCGTTGGTAATAACTTCTTGTTGAGTTCAATTACTCTTTTTAAAAACTTCAGCACATTGAATTAAATCTTGTTTTTCAAACATTTTGAAAACTGCTGTTTTACCCCTCCTGTGAAATGCAGATGTCGTATCACAGCCAGTTATTGCGTTTAAAAATAGTACATGATCTTGACACTTTACAAAAGTAAATAAACTTTTTGATGAATATATATCCGATTGATGCTGAGCTTTTTCTGGTTTTAAGAAAAAATATTTTTTTCAGTTGGCGTTCGAGCAGTGAGTAATACAAGTAAGTCAACATCTTCACCAACAACAATAGTTGTATTTGTCAAATTGAATTGCTCTATTGCTGTTTCAATAATCAATACATCAGCATCATTATAACTTTTATAACTTTTTGAATCGTTATATCTCAGAAACGGTGGCTCGTAAGAAAAAAAGTATTGATACATTTTTTATAGATAATTGTATGATCTACAATTTTTGTCTGAGGTACTTTTATGATAAAACTTACCGTTTTGCTGAAAATCGCGAAAAACTCATTTTTTTACCTTTGCCCTTGAATAAAAAATTTTCCTTACACGGGAATGATGGGGAACTTCTAGACATTGTTTATAATTATGTTTTGAACAATTTCACTGAAATTCAGCTTGTTGGGACTTTATGTAACTTCACTCTAATTTTTTGGTCTAAATTGACCGGAGTATTGTGTAATATGCACAATAATTATGAATGATGTCTAGTCTATGTCGGAACTAATTAAAGTTTAGGAGAATTTTTAATGCGATTCTCGTTTGTACTCTTTTTTCGTATCATGCATTATGTGGTACACAGCACAGTCGGTAGCCCTAACAGGAGATCAAGTTCAAGAGTATCCTGGAGATGCGGTTGCGCGGCCGCACGGCTTGTTTATTTTTAAATCACTAAATATACATCACTCCGAGCGGAATATGCTTTGCTTTTATTGACTCTCTCGGTGATGGATATTTATACAAGTAACGTTTCCATTAACTGCTGGTTAAATTAGCACATCATTGATTAAATTCATCCCTGATTTGCGTTTCATTCATTAAAATTTAAAAAAAAAATTGATATGAAACATTGCCGGGAGTATTGAAGAAAGATAGAGGAGGCCTATGACCAGAAATGGACCAGCAAAAGAGGTTGTTGAAATTCTGCTGCTTCAGGTTATTTGTGTTTCAGAATAATGACTTTGTCTCGGCTATTGCATATTTTTAATATGCTGTATTTACAGTTACACCTCTTCTGTGTCCTAAGGATTAATATACATCGAGTATTGATAGAGGGAATAGCTTTGGTCTCACGGAGAATACACAACGCTGATGAATAGACGTAAATCAATTTAAATACAGAAAACATTTCCATATGAGCGCCTATAATTAAAACATGGGAAAACTTCCTTCAATCGCAATAGAAAGCACGCGATGGTGAGCTACCCTCGCACTATTGTTAATTTCACATTGTACAAGCCACCTGGCTCATTACGATCGCCAAGCTCCCGCGGCTTCCCCTACTTCACTCGATGTTAGCTTAGTACGCATACAAATAACAATAAAAATTATTACAAAAAGTAAAACTCTCTTATCACGCATTATTACGGCATTCTTATTCATTTCTTCAGCAGCAACACGTGTATACGCAACTGCTTAAGAACCTATGTAACGGCATTTTTACTCGATAGTACTTAGATACATACAATAAAAGTGATAGTTTATTAAGATTTTTTTATTTCTTTAAAAAAAATGCTAAACCCGCGTTTATATTAAAGTCTGCGGTATGTATGTAACCTACAAACCAATCACTGCAATAGCAGCCTTTCATGCCCTTAAAACACCAGCTAACCTTTAAAGATCTCGATAAACTGGTCTAGAAGTGCGTTTCACTTGCCTACTAGCCTGCGTCACTGACTGGCCCATTTCTTTCGACCCATTGACTCCTACCCATTCATTGGAGCCTTTACAAATGTAAAAGGCTTTAATGCGACTCGCTGCACGAGGCCGTCTGCATATTCCAATAGCAATTAAAAACAAACATTATTTTATCTAAGAATCGAACCTTACGTTTCCAATAAATCAAGCGCGTGTGTCGACAGGAGCAGCTTATCAATTACGTCCGGCAGCAATTGATTCGGACAATGGAAACAAAAGTAGAGCCTGCCTAGTTTGTGAATGTAAACTATTTTTGCGTTGCACAATGGCGGAGCGTTACAACGAAGTTGCAACAAAACGAGAGCCTGAATGTAGATCCCCTCATAGGACTTATTATGAGCTTCCTTTTTAATCCGGATTTAAAACTGCATGACAATGGACTAGGCACACTTACCTAGCGTTTTGCAAGTCTTACTTGCATTATGCGTACCGAATTCGGCAAATATTTTCATTTCTAAACCAATGTTTGCCCTTTACTTTTAGGGAACGCAATAAAAACATCGTTCCCTTTTATTTCATCTCTATTCTTCCGCGTTTCAGATTTGAATGGAACGGCCGATATCGTATTCCATTATGTTCCTGTTTGGTAGAAAAGCAATATCGTCAAAAAATGTTATAGCACATTCAAGTTATGGCCAATCTTCATAACGTATTCGAGAAAGTTATGAGAGTTCCCGCGAGCTCTCGCAAAGGAAATGCATAGTGGAACAAATGTCATGCACATGCGGTTAACGGTCTTATTTATGGAATGCAATATCTATTTTGCAGACGCTTTCCGAACTCTACAGATCTCCCAGACGTTATTAAACATGTTCACACACGCTCCGGACGTACGCCATTAAATAAGGTCACAAGAATCCATATGAGCATAAACTCAAAGAATAGATTTACCATAAATCCCACACTGGGCGTAGACAACATAGTCTTGTCATAAAATTGTCTTTCTCCCGCCAGGCGGCGCCACAGCTCCTCCCCTTACACCCCGGACCTCATGCCGACGCGTTTTTGACGCCACACGCACGTGCGTATCCGCGCCGCAAGTCACTCAAGGCGGAGCATTGTCAGTTGAGACAAAACTGTATTACTTTAAATTAAGGTTCACATTAAATCTACCAATCAATATTTACAACGAAACAAACCATAAACAACTCTATAACGGCACACTAGAGCGCATTATATTTCGTTCATCCCGCACATTCCATTCGCCTAATAGCGATCGCATTGTCGATGGACGCTTGAACTTTTGTCCTTTTTGATTAGCGGTTATCGTTGCGGGTACGATATGATTTTTATTAATCAGAATTGCGACCCACTTTCTCAAATGTAACGGACTCAAAGGTCACATTCAGAGCGTCGAACATCTTTTCTTGTATTGGATTCAAAGATTGGACCGTGTCATAATATTCTCTCGAATTTGGTGCCGTTCTTAGACCGAGTTTATTCCCCTATCGATCGAGGTTGAAATTAAATAAATTGTAGTGGAGAGCCCAATCATAAACAACATCGCGTCACATCGATATTATGCACCCCAACCACATAACAGTTCCCCTGGGTATTGGCTCCTGACGAATGACCCAATAAATACCCATAAGGCAAAACGTGACACGTTCTAAACATTCCAGGGTATAAAAGCATTATCCTGTTAAGTAATTTATTTCTTCGTCAGGTGCACAGTTATTTTATGGGTTTAAACGTTTACAAACTAAACCAGGGGCGGTCGAAACCATAACGCAATATTAAATTGAAGTTAAGCTAAAGAACCCTATTGTGAAGAGTCTATAAATCTGTGTCTTTCTTAAAATGGTTTTGTACATTATGAAGTATAACAACGGGATATATTATGCATCATTTTTGTAATATTTAGATAAAGGAAATATACCTATAGAGTAAGAAAACTTTTATATACTAACGTTTTAATTAAAATGATCTCACTGTACGATTGAAGATCTCGAACCGGCGTTATGTTCTTATACAAACAGAACAACTTACACAATATTATCATTTCCGTCCCTTATTGATTCCCAAGGTTCAAAATCAACAGAATCAACAGTCAGTAGAACCGACCTAGGAGTTCAGGCGCCTCTCATTCGAAGTCTTCGCGAATACAACGGAATTATTCAGAGCTCGATATATTCGGTACTGGCCTTGTCAATTTCAAAAACAGTGTTGTTACGCACCGATCATATACCGAATCCGGCGAATAAGTATCTTTAAAAGTCATGCTGCTGATGTCGAAACTAATTTCATCCTGCAGAAGAGGGCTATTCGTGCAATCTATAATTTAAAATGTAGGGAATCTCTGAGAGATAAATTCAAGGAAATTAATATGCTTACATTTCCCTCGCAATACATTTATGATAATATTATGAATGTAATATGTATATAAAAATAGTGATAAAATTACTAGAATAGAACATACGCACAATGTTAATACTCAGAACAAACGCAGGCTGCAATTTCCCCGTACTAGACTATCTAAAGTTAGTAATTCTTTTTTGGGAAAAGATTAATACTCTTCTTTAATAAAATCCCAGAGGCTCTTTTATCTCTGCCTTTTAATAAATTTAAGAAGTTTATTAAAGAAAAGCTGTGTAAAAAGGCTTACTATAAAGTTAACGATTATCTAGTTGATAAAAGGGCCTGGGACTAGTGCTAGACAGGCTACTTCTAATTAATTTGCGATATTTGTTTTAAAATAAGTGTTGATTTGCTATTTTAAAAGAGTACCGAGAGTTTTTTACGCCGGCTGGCTGCTTACAAATTCAAATTTAATGACGTGGAATAAGTGATACCTGTATCTTATATTCCATAATAAACATATTTTTTATTAAATAAGTAATTACTAAGTAAAAACAAAAATATGTGGTAACCTTTTTTTCGTCTATTTTGGAAGTGATGTCAATTTTAAGTTCACCGTAATTGTCATATATTTTGGAATAGATTGATTTTAACTTATTCTGTAGAAAATGATGTGTGTGTGATGTGTAATTATATATGATGTGGTGTACTTTGACAAAGCAATTATGTATGGAGGATTTTTGTTAACTTTTCATTTAAACATTTAATTAAAAAAGTAAACAGCAAAATTAATATTTACATTAAATATATCACGATGATTTTAATAGCCCTTTTTTATATAGAGTTCAAACTTTCGAATAAGTTAGTGCGACACCACTGACCTTTCTCAACAGTTAATGAATCATAGCAAGGTGAAACTAACAAGTTCAGCGATCAGACAGAAATCACGTAGCCCAAGAACCGGTCTGGATATACAATCTTACCGTAATAAGTCACTTGCGACACTTATCATCGATAAAACTTTCTAGACTTAAATGTGGGTGTATAATGCCCCGTTCTCCATGAATACAACAACGAACAAAACGTTTAGTTATATTATGTTAGGTTTCTCTAATGGTGAAACAGGAAACTGTAGTGGTTTCAAATTCAAACAGGATTAAACTCTTTTTTGCGAACTGGTTATCAATCCCTTTAACCTAACGGCATCTTCTTACCTTGATGTTTGTGTAAGCTTTATTCCTATTTAGAAAGAAAAGATATCATAATGTGTACTCATTACGCAACCTATTGTTATCAAATTATTTAATGTATTTCATAAGTTAATTGGACCGATGGTCCCAATAACTTTTCATCGGTTCTAACAACAAATTATATAATATATCTTAATTTTTTTTGTATCTCTAATATGAGTTTTATGTAATTTATTTCACGTTTATAAAGGTTGTACGATTTTTTATGTAAAAACTAGGAAACAAAGTAGTATATCGCTAAAGAAATACAAAAAAAAATCCTAAAATGCTGCTCTCAATTCACACGTTGAAAATAGTTTTTCTTTTTTTAAGAGAAATAAATCCGTTTCTTTATTATCTCGAACGAAAGAGAACGGCTATATTTATATTAATACAGAATTATCTCCGATTTCCATACGTACAAAAGCACATAATGTAGTTAAACCCTGGCTTTTACAGTTATAAAATTGTTGGGGATGGTTCGCTTCTGGTAATAAATTACTAATAAGGAAGGACAGAAATATGAATAATAATAGATAAAACTGAACATGGTTGTGACAACATTTTTAAGACGCTACCTAGTACCTAGTCCCCACGTTCATGAGCCCCTGTTATGTAAGTGACTAAGAAGTAATATTATTTAAATACAAATGCCGATTTAAACATCGAAAGCAACCTCACTTTACTTTAGCTCTACTTTTTGGCATCGTGGTTTTGGATTTTTGACATAATATTTTTCAAAATAATTAATATTCTTACAACATAAAATTCATAAAATATTTTAAAAGGAACAATGAACGGATATGCGTTGGACCTGTAAATGTCTAGACTGTCGTTTGTTCATTCCCTTACTCTAATTGGCCTCATTGCGGACGTAATGGGACCATAAATTATATTATACTCATTATATTAAGTAAACAAAACAATGTTAGTATCTTATTTCTCGTCCTTTTGTCCTAAGCAAAAGTAACCAAAATCGGAAACAAATACAACTGTTATATATAAAGTTTTAATAAACTTGTACTTCCTCCAAACTGCTTTCAATCCTCCATACATATTATAGTTCCAGTATTGCATTTTGAAATCTACCAAAATTGTCCAAACCGAAACATTTAAATGGAAACAATCGCAACATTTAAGCATTCGGCTGAGTTAGACAAAGTTTAGTACGCTACGTTAAACATGGTATGGATCGCTATTCTGAGCGTAACATTGCAAAACGCAGAACAAACTGCCTCGCTTTGTGATGCACTAATGAGAGGCACGTGGCTGTCCCCTGCAATGCAGGCAGCACAATAAAACAATAGAGGCACAGTCGTCCTCTTTATCATACACGAAGCATCGCGTGTCTACTCCGTACGGATTGTTAGAACACTATGTCAAGAAATCGCAAAGCTTTTTGATTTCTCTAAAACAATGGCGATGAAAATGATACGGAGCCTCTTTCAAATTCATGGTTTTATATATGTCATTTTATTTAAAGAATTATGTCATGTCGGTCACGTTTGCCCACAACTTTTCTTACACGAATGTTCATACCGTTTTTATTAATACGGTTTATGTCACAAAATTCCTTATGTAGATCATTTAATAAGATTTAAATACGAAAAAAGTGATTAACTATTTATAAATATTTAGCAGCAAATAACAATTCCATCGATTTTCATAGTTCAAATGTATATAAAAAGACATTCATTGTAACCCTATTCAACGTAGAGAAAGCTCACAACTGGCAACGACAATGCGATAAAAACGCGAGTCTATAACCTCCTATAACCGACTCGACATAACCTAACCTCACAATTTTGTGATTTTAAGCTCCCATCTTACGAAACATGGCTCAAGTTGTGGTTTCAAATACTTCTTTAACAACGTTAAATCAATGAAAGAGTTTTAGTAATAAAAGTGATAAAATTGTATCGATTATGCAGTCGCGAAGGTTTCTGTTTTGATTGTGTTGACCCAAAAGAGATAAACATGAGCTTTCGTCGCGTGTTTTGATGCGCGTGTGCCGAGTCGACGTAAACACGAAGTCTGTTAAGCATTACACAGAGACATAGCGAGTATTGGTTTCCGGTCAACATCAAAGTCCATGCACTAACCTAGCTGTGCGAAGACCTTCGGGCGGACGTTTTCCTGCCAAGAGGCCGCGGCTGAGGCGAGCAGCGCCGCCAGGAGGGCACAGTGAACGATCATGGCACTAGTCACAAGTCGACATCACTCGATAAGCACTCGCGACGCGTTCGGGCGCCAGTAAAGCGTTCGGGACGGCCGCCGGTGGCTGACTGAGGGCCGGGTCGGGGACAGGGGGGCGCGCCTGCGCCGCCGGCGCCCCGCGGTCTCGCATGCGTCGGGCTAGAGTGCGGACCTCGCACGTGACGCAACCCTCCTCACCCCAACGCACCCTACTCCAATGTTACCAACCCTAAACCGAAAGCTGTATAGCAGTCGCAGCGAACTGGCAGTCATGGAAAAAGTCATAACTCTTCTGTCATTGGAAGTGTGTCATGGTAAATCTCCTTCGTTTGGGGGGGGGAGAAGTCCGCTAAATGAGTAGTCCGCAGTTGTCGCTCGCCTGGTGATTATCTTAGATGCTGATGTGCTTCTGAGATCTCATGTGATCTGAGATTAGTGGAGGTTGACGGCAGTCGCTGGGGATTGGTTGGGATATAACTTGACTTTGTTGACCACATTCAACTGACCCTCTTGCATTGCGAGGGAATTTCGGGTCTTTTACCGCATTTTTAGATGAGTAGCTTAACGCGTAAGTTTTTGATGATCGGCGACCCATCGACTTAAGGTCCGGTTTGATTGTTATTTAAAAGATTATGGACTAAAATGCTTTTAACGTGTTTTAAATATCGCATCATACCCGTGCATAAACACTATATCGTCATGAAGACTAAACCTGCAATTAAATTTAAACACCCCCCGCGACGCCATTGTTTACGGCGGTATTAAAAATTCGTTTGCGAGTCAAGGGCGGAACAACAGTGCAACGCAATTACAAATTTGACTAACGGGATGGAATTCGATGCATTAAGAAAGCTCTTAATTCCCCTTCCGGAAAAATCCGAGCCGAAGCTTTTGTCGCTAATTGACGCACATCACGTAATGATGGAGTCGGGTGGCTTCACCTCTTTTATGTTTACTTAGTGGTATTCCTGACTAATACCCACGCAGTTGTGCAAACTTTTCTCCTACAGTTACAGAAAAAGCTCTCTTACCAAAAAAACTTTGGTGACCACGTGCCATGTCAAATACCTACACACTACTACTACATTGAAAGGCACAAACATTTTAATTACACACACTATAAAATAAATCAAGCGTAACAAAATCAGTTTGTTGTGGAACGGGTGCACGGAAACAAAACGGAGGCGAAGTCCTAACTCGCATTTCACTAAATAAATTTCATACATGGGGTTCTCTAAGCATCAAAATCAAAACAGCAGTCCGTCGATTAAGGCAACAAGATGGAACTGTGTCAAACTAATTCTATTGTAGCCATATCGGAGTGCAGACTCGTGTGAAAATCAATAAAATAAACATTTAGGTAGTTGGACTCCCCAATAACATGTTGAGTAACGAAGTTCTTTATTATGTAAGTAAAATATTTGTTGTATACTTTAATCATTAAAACATCATCATTCATATCGAAAAGTACTATCTTTTATTGATTGATTTAGAACAAAATGAAAACTATAGACCCTGTAATTTGTAAGTGTCATGTTTATTATAAGCACGAGAGAGTGAAATCCAGCAGGTACATAGGATCCCAGGCGTGTTATAAAGTTATTTGTATTCTTAAGATGCTTTTGTAAGTGAATATATCTGGCGAATCGTGATCGTGAAGAAGTGATCAGCCACTTGAGACACTTAGATAATATTTTGAACAATATATCGGTCGAATCAGTGAATTTTACTCGCAATTTCAGTCTCTATTAGTTATTAGTATAAAATTTTCATATTATTCATTTAATCAAACACATCACGTTTAAACTTCACTGAATCCCAAGGCAGGTTCGCAAGAAGCTGCGCCTGAGTACTGTAACCGAGTAATTAGGCTACCTTTGTGGATTTAATAAATAAAAACTTAAATAAATATCGTATGTGTTTCAATGCGATAAATACCGCTCCCTGTTGTATAAAGCAAACACATTGCTGCATCTGTTTAACTGATATTTTTGTTTAGGCTAGTAGGAGATCGGCCTTACGTGCTTTCCTTTATTCGCTCGGCAATTAGAATCGGTAAGTTGCCAACAAAGAAATTGAAGTGACGCCACTGAAAAAAAGAAAGATTATTCTAGTACGACACTCTAAACGGTAATTAATTCCCAAATGCTTCAGACAAAAATCTGGAAATGGAATCTGAAGCACGTTTCGCCCAATGTCTTAAAGCAAAGGATTGAATTAGCTGAAAGTTAAGAAGCGAGAATCAGCTTTCCTTTACCAGAACTACATTAATAGACCAGTAAAAACTTGTTAAGTTGACTGTTTCACGGAAATTTAATAAAATATTTAACTAAAACTTCGCATTCACGATTCTCGAGGAATGGAACACCCGTGGAACTTAGACGTCCGATACCATTTTTACTGTTTTAAATAGTTCTTGTTAATTGAGTTTAAAAATTAATTAATTAATTTTAGAATATGGATGTCCATCATAAACATAACAATCTTAGACAAGTTGTCTAAAACATAACTACAGAGCGAACTTAGAATGAATATTCATTCGATCAAAAATTCACTGTTAATTCGTGTCAGGGTTTGAAGGGAAAAGGAAATTAATAGAATTTTTAGTAGATACGCTTTATAACTCCAAACCCTTGAGACCTACTGAAAAATGTACAATTACGAAATGGAAAGATGTCAAAGAAAAACGACAGAATAAATTATAACTATCTTTGAGTTACTTGGAATAGACTTAAATTTCCGTTCATCTTTACTACCATCTGATATTAGTTGGTTTATTAAAATAACCGATATCTAAGTTAGTTAGAAGTGGTATCCTTCATAGATTTAATTAATCCTAACTTACTTAAAATATAATACACATATTTATCGAGTAAATATGAATTTTTTAACAGCAAACTTTGCGCCACAAAACGCAATCTAAATTAGTGCACAAAAAGACGCACTTTTATAGCTCAGACCGAAATGTAAATAGAGCCTGGCCGGACACCACCAACTTTTGATCTAGGATTAATTTCAACACCGACGGGCGGCGAGCGCTTATTGCATACTTTTTGATATTTAATGAGTTTGTTCCGTTTTTAAATATTTGCAATAGTTAGGTTAAAGTATTCCCATGTTTAAGTTACGCGATTTATTTTCAGCTAGACATCTAGTTTTTTCTTGCCTTAATAATATTTCGTTTAGACAAACGAATTTTGAAAAATAAATGTTTGCTGTAATTTTCGATCTAACTGGATCTTTTTAGTACATTTAGTGGCTAGACAAAATGAAATAAAGTTTTCTAAATAGTCTAATATCAGACTGGTATTTTAAAATATTTACATATTTTCGTCTGCAGTGAAACGTATATTTTAAATCAACGCTGCATGTTTAAGACAGATAAAAGTTCATGACCTTCTAATTAAGTGCAAAATCTCACAATATTTCTTATTCTTTTTTTCAGGAATCCCTATAGCTTAATATATGTTTATATATGTACACTGTAACAGCAGACGCACTTAAAAAACGCGTAATTAGAAAAGAATCGACAGACTGACTTCTGAGATATTGCAATATTAAAAGGTATTTTGTTTATAGTATTGATTTATCATTTATTCAATAGCTGATAGTATATGTAAAATAGTAAATAAGCAAAATGTATATAGATAGATCTTATAGATTTTGTTTTTTTTTTTCAATTGTTCAGTAGTATTACGAAATATTTAGATCGTGAGACCTCAGAATATATTGTTCTTGAGCAGTCTTAGATTGTCATAGGGTGGGTTTTTGTATACTTATGTGAAGGCATTCTGAAAAAAGTTGAAGCTACATTAATGTTCATTTAGCTGTTGGACATACCTGTGAAAAGTAACCTTCAATTTTAATGTATTTAAAATATGAAACATAACTTTCTATGCTTCTTCCTGGCAAAATAAACGTGCTAATAAAATGTAGCGACTCCTATTCAGCTACAAATGTAAATAAAATCTGCCAATGAGTGCCTCATTCGCAGAATAGCAGCCTAATGGAGAGACTGCACTAGATGTGAAAAAAGACGCGGGCCAATCAATCTACATTTACAATCATGTATATCGATCCTGGCTAATGCTTGGATGGAGTACACTTGATCCTTGGTGAATACTTCCAGACCATTCTAGAAATAATCAAAGAGTAAATAACACAGGTGTTCAGGCTCTTAGCGAAATAAGCTTTTTTGTCATTGTCAATTGTCATGTTAATACATTCATTAATTCGCAAGCCGTGTTTGATTCAACTAACATAAATTTATTTCATTTTTGCTAGCCTACCTTAGTTTAGACTTTAGTCCAAACAATCTAATTAAAACATATTAAGGAAGATTGAGGAAGTCACGATCACATTTTTGGGAAGTGAAAGAGAACATTGTCATTATCACGTTTTAATTAGTAAAATAACCCAATATTCAATATTCCAGAATTTAATATTAAAAATCTTAATAATATAATGTTTAACGTTAAAACAGGGTAACTTTTATAAAATATTTCTTGAATAATAGTAATAAATGTGCCGTGTTATGTAACCGAAAATATCTATTAAATCGTCGTTATAAATAACTTTTAACACAATTTACACCTACTTTCCGTTACTATTATCTATTCTGTTAAAAGCCTGTTAGATGTCAAGTTTTATAGAAAATTAAATTTCCGTGTATGCCTATATTCATACAACAAATCTAAAATAAAATTATGCTGCAAAATAAACAAATTGTTTGGCAAAAGGGCACCTTACAGAGAATAACAATCCTTTATAACCTTTACTTATATATATATTAATCATCAAGATCACTCGGTCACAGTGTCGAGATCGTCAATCGAATCCTTGCTCCGAATAGTTTAGAAAGACTTCATTTGATATACGCGGAGGGTAACTCTAATATCCGATCGTACAATTTTCTTTTGCCCCCTGCCTAGTTCATATAGAGCTTGAATGCATTTTATTATTGAACAAATCAATTATCTAGGCAAAGATATAAACTCGTTATAGATAATGTCATTGACAAGATTAAATATATCGGAATGTTGAGCGTTGACATATCGAACAACGATTAGTGTCGCGGTCTTTTGGGAAAGGCTAAATTAGCCTCTAAGAAGCTTGGTGTGTTCAGCCAGGCGAGACTTATACTTCACTCCGGGCTATCGCTTGCACCTCTATAAAGCGCAAAATCGTCCCCACATATAGTACTATTGTCACATCTGGGCGGTAGCCCCTAGTAGAATAGCGGTTCCAATCGTCGACGAACCGCATAGAGATGTTGGATGGATGTCTCTCTGCATCTTCTACCGCATTTACCATGGAGAATGTTCAGAGTAGTTTTTCAGATTAATACCTCCAGCTGAGTTTCATCATCGCACGTCGAGTATGAAATTCCACTCGTACACAACATATTTATTTATTTATTTACATTTTGTTGCACTTTTATATATACAATCAGATAACATAAATTATTAAGGAGGGAACGGGCGGTCATCGCTAACAACTTGTAACTTAGTAACAAGCGATCTCTTAGAGGCAACCCTAGTAAGGAAAACGAAAAAAGAAATACTAAGGGTAATGTGCAAAAAACACTAAATAACTAAATTAATAAAATAAAATTACAAGTAATAATGTAGACTTATACAATTATCAAACTAACATATTTTACAATAATAATAAAAAAAATTAGAAACACTATGACTCTATTCCGTTTACATTCACAGTGTTTTAAAGATAATATTTGTGTTTTAATATTTTTTAAGAGCTATAGTTTTGTATGAACAACATCATCTTTAAATAGATCTAACTCTGAGCTTGTTAAAATTGAATTAAGGATTTCGATGATTTATCACTTCGTTTAATATATTTTATATAGATGAAGCTTAAGCTTAATCAATAAAAAAACAGGCAGTAATATTATTCGATCAACCTGTAACTACACACAAATTGAGGGTAGAATTAAATTGATATCTGCATACCGAAGTCGACGTCGTGGCGTGAAATTATCTCGGCAAGCGCTACAGCAGATTAAACGATACTTACTTGAGTTACTTCTCAACCTCACCTAGATCGATTCTGCCCCACTTACTAGAAAATAAACGAGGAACTCGAGAATGTGAACGTGTGAATATTTAAACTTTGTACTGGCAGTTTGTAAGACTTGCTCTACTTTTTAAGTGGCTAACCAAAAAGTAACTTTTAAAAGGAAGTGACGTCGATGTCCTATATTCTACACTGTACATACGTACTTACATCGGCGAGTGGAAAATCAACTTCTCTAAAGGATCAATCCAAAGAACTATAGCCTTCAAGATTCACGATGTGAGACAATGCAGACGAAAATTTCGTTTCCCCAGAATATCACGTTTTGGTAAGGTTATATATTAGTTTAGGTGATGATATTGTTAAGTATAATCAATGATTTACTACTATGAAAGTATGTATTCATGTGGAAATTATTAAAAATAATCTAATTTATCCATGAGTCATTGGCTGCCATCTTTATGTTCGACAAAGGGTCGAAAAGAAGGGTGACGTGGGCTTGTTCTGTAGAAAAACCTACTTATACTTATTATGTACTTTTTAAAATTATTCTATCATTAATATAGGTATGTATGTCGTCATTGTATGTTTATTATGGTGTTAAAATACAAAATAATAGGTCTTAATTATACGAGGCAAGAGAGAGAGAGAGAGAGACACTTACCCTTTAGTATTTGTTGTAATGGCTAAAGAGGATTTATCTGTCACAAGTAAATATCATATAAATTGTGTATATGTTTTTAATGACAATTTTTTTATTGCTTAAACCTAATAGGCCAGCATAATGTATAGCTACATCGCAAAGGCAAAGAAAGCTCAATATCCTTGACATTCAAAGCACGAACAAGCCACGTTCTCAACCAGTTGTAATTCGAAGGAATCAAATTAACGTGTCAGTTCGCTCGTTTTTCTTCCAAAACTTGTGTTTTAGCCCCGGATAACTTTGTTAATTAAATTTACATTTCTTTTTTCTTCAGAGACTTATCTTGAAAAACTTTTAAGAGTATAATACCAGCAGCGTGGCCAACTTTACATATGAAACTTGGAAGTTAATGTTTGGCTTACGTCGTTCACTAAAATAATTGTTACTAAATAAGTTCGAGTTATCATCACAAAATCGTATTTTTCCGTATAAGACTACTAACATGTACGATAAGCTTGAATATCTTATTAAAATTTTACAATTTAAAGGATAGCCACTGAATATTAAATCTTACTATTGCAGACACACGTGTAAAATCAGGAAAATTATTCTAGAAGGTTTGTAGGTACAGTAAAATGGTGGTAGTTCCTAAAATAACTCCAAGAAGGGTTAGGGGGATGTCGATAATTTCGCGCCGTTAAGAGGGCTCCAGTGTCTACGGTATCGCATCGACTTACTCCTTACTGAATTACCTTGCGGCTACGGAACAAACTACTTAACCTAATTAACGGAAAAATCTTGCTCACTTTGAACGTTTTCGTTTTTTCAATCCTTCTTAATAGTTATAACGTTGACTTTAATGAAAAGGCTGACAAGTTTCAATCGTTTTTTAACATAATTTGAACCTTTCGACCGAAATTCTTTCTGTGGAAATTTCAATATGTTAGGTGGGTTTGTGTTAATTCAGCGTTCAATTAAGAATTCGTCTTTAAATGTAAAAAGAGCTGCCGTTTTATTTCTTTCATATTATTTTAATACTTAACGTAATTGAGAGGCAATAATAATTAGTCCCAGTATAAAAGTGATAAGTTAAGTCATTTAATAGTAAAAAAACTGAAAATACTAAACAATAACATGCTTCAATTATAGTCCAATGGAGCTGAAAATTGCCTATCGTGTTACGAAACCTTATGCTTTGCTTAAAGCTGTATTTTGTGTAACGAAATATTCGCTATCCAATGTAGTGGATGAGGAGTTAATAGTTACCTGCTCTGTAATAATCTTAGGTTTACACTGTACAAACATATTTAAATATTACTAGTTTTTGAGACTAGAGCACGTTATATTAATACTATATGTATAACGTTTATTTATTTATATTTAGTATCTGACGATACGTTATCGTGCTTACGTAATGTGAAAGAAATTATTGTTGACTTGTTGAAAATGGAGCCTATATCAACAGCTATGTAGATCAAGGTAGTTCGTGATTTGAATCACACACACAAATCATCATTTATAGAAATAAAATTTGGAGTAGCGTATTCAGTATAAAATAATAGTAAAATATCGCTAATTGATAAGTAATAAAAGATCGAAAGAGAAAAATAACGAGTTCCTATAACTACCACAAGTGAGATCCGATACCTTTGAGAACAGGTCGAGTCGAGCAGCGAGCCGTTTTAATTAAATACAACACGTGAACCCGACCCCGTTTTATTTTATGAAGGAAATTCGACTTTCGACAACTTGTATATTGAAATGTTCAAGGTTTTCATACACTTCAGAACCAAATCGATTCAGCCGGCTTTTTAGCCCCACGTCCTCTCCGTCCACTAATGAGTGATCAATATATACTACTCGTTATTGCTAAGAATCGTACTTTATGTATAATGTAATAGAAAACGGTCTACCTTTTACATTAAAATTGTAAGTTAAAGAATTATTAATAGGCAATGTTGAATAACTCTGGGAAACCGTTTCTCTCCAAGAACGTCTATTTCATTGTCGACATTCAATATTCATGATTGGAGCAAATAAACGTTCAATATAATATCAACAAACCGAAAGCTGAGCCAGCTTATACAATCATTTATCCCTTGGGAGAATATGCAACTAAGGATCCCTACAGCCATAAAATAAATTACACTGTTCAATTTTACACACCCTGCTGGGTGGGATCCAAAAATTAGTTCCGCATACAGTTTATAGTCTACTCAGTTAATGTTTGTTTATTTTAATGATCATTTAATTACGTCGCTTATATATTTATTAGGAGACAAATAAAATCACTCTACAAAAATAACAAAAAACTATTAAGTTGAATCACTTTCAAGATAGCTTCTTATTTTGTTTTAAAATAGATTCTTTAAAAACTTCAAAAGGAAATTCTAAAAGGCTCCAGCGTCGCAACATAAAAAACACAACAGCTACTAAAAAGCTAATGGCGGACTTTGTTTACGCTGAATATTACTCAACTGGCCTGAGCGTGAAACATATTGTCTACAATAGATAACCAGGCATCTCGCTCGTGGCTGAGACTGTATATTGACAAAAGGCCATTATGTCAAAAACCGATCCCCTTCGTGTTAGCTGAGGCCCTTGCTCTTATAAATATGCAAATGTTATTCTGTAGCAAGGCACTGCAATAATATTTATATTAAAATCGGCGCCGAGACGCCCTTGAACTCTCACTATTATTATAATGTTCAAACAACCCTTCTACTACGATTGAGGCGCAATCTATGTTTAACAAGCTCCGTCAGCATAAATCGTCTTTAAATACGCCTATCTCAATTTTAATGCGAATAAATAAAATGTGCATTTAACTAGCATATTTTATAATGTAACTAGCTGACTCGGCAAACATTGTTTTGCCATGTATGTATATTATTTCTAGGAAACATTTTTTTAATTTAATAAAAATAACTATTCTACACTAATAACTAATACAATCCCCCCTCTACAATCAACCCCTGATTGTAGAGGGGTTAAAATTAATGTATGTATTTTTGTATATTGTATCATAAAAAAATAAAAACATAAAAATTTGTCTAAACAATAAGGGGGTGTGATAGATATTAGCCCATTCTCAGACTTACTGAATATGCATACAAAATTACATAAGAATCAGTCGAGCCGTTTCGGAGGAGTATGGAAACGAACATCGTGACACGAGAATTTAATATATTAGATACTGCTCAAATAATGATACTAAGCCACCACGACATAAGACGGTGCACGGGGCTGCCGTATAAGCCAAAGTGACAATGTCTATAATAAAAGAAGTCATAAAAAACCACTGCAATCATCATAAGACTTGTGAGGTCATAGCAGCCTTAAAAATTAATGTTTACTTATTTAACCAAAATTCTTGTTCTATAATATTAACTTGCTATTAATTAATACAAGAAAAACAATTAGATGTATTCATAAAGATGACTTAACACTAGGTTATAATGAGTAGTTATGAAGACTATGTATAAAGATAAGTAAAGTGTAAAGATAATATGGTCAGAAATAATAATTAGTACCTTACTTGCATGCCACAAATTATTATAAGTAACAACGAAACCCCTGGCTAAAGCAGTCGTCCGATGCCAGCAATAATGATTTTGAGCTATGTATTTGCTCTTTATTTTCACAAATGTTGCGAACAGAATTAATAAGGTAATTAATTATAGCAATTACATAGTGACGGGAACAATTTTAGAAATGCATTGCAAGCTAGATATTTTAGTTAGATAGGGCTGCCGCCAGGCAATAACCATAACGTTTTATTAATTTGAGGTTTGTGTTTAATTACGTGGCTTAAACGTTCCAATTTATTCTGATAACGTTATTTGTTTTATTAAAATGCCTGTCTATTAAGTAGTCGCCGGAGTTCCCATTTAAATTTAAGTAACTTTACCGATATGATTTTGTGTGTTAGATTAAAGGGACTTAATCAACCTTAACAATGTACATACGTATAAACAAAAAACGCATCACTTGAATTAATAATTAAATTTTGTTCAAACGTTTGTAAAGTAAAGAGGGTGAAGGAATTTGTTTACTTCATACGAGACAAACACTGTAAAAGGCGACAACATCCCTCGTCTGCCTTCTGTCCTGAGTTAACCTGGAATGTAATATACACGTAACCCAACTAAAATGACTTAGCTGGTATTTTAACAGTCTTTCGGGAGAAATATAAAAAGCAAAATTTTTACCTTCTAGGCATTAATGTCACCTGTATTTCCTTAATATGAAAATTTGGAATGGAATTACCACGATTAGGAAAAGACTCGTCCTGTCAGCGATATTCTTCTGAATATGCTGCACTGATATTTTATTTACAAGCGAGATTTAAATCTGAAATGTGGCATTTAAAAAGTGAAACATTTAAATACTTAAAACAATGTCAGAAAATATACACACGATGTACAAAAAAATCTGACTGAAAATTAAGAATAATCTGTTCAGATATCGCTGGTAAATTATAATTTCGCAAAAACAAATTTGCCATCATGCAATAAATAACGCTTCGCAACTTCTGCAAAATAAAAAGTTAAAAATGCAAGCGCTCTCCAAATAATCGGAATTAAACTCATAAATATAGAATGGTAAACGATATATTATTCACTGTTAAATTGAAATGGTAAAACGTTGGTTTATTCGTTAAACTGATGGAACTTATGGAGCAGACGAGGTATAAGATTTGGACATTTCAGGAGCGACCTAGGAATTCCGTACAAATAAAATTACCATTGTTTCTTAATGCTTGGCCATTTACTCTCGGGAGCTCTGCTTAGAGATTCAATTTCAATTTAGATATTTTTTGTAAAACTTTCAATGGCGTGAGCTTTTGAGTAATGGAAGATCTAGAAGGAATAGTGTACGTCTATAGACTTATGATCACAATAATTCTCCAAGCCTTGTCCTACTGAATGGTGCAAAAAGCGAAAATTAGATTTAATCGAAGTTTCTAGAGAAAATGATCGGTGACCAAGTAGATATTTCTCACTGCAATAAATGAATGAAGAACTTTCTTCAACTTCCTTCTACAGTGATAACTCGACCTAACTTTATGCTTTCTCCATTATAAATGTCAAACTTCATGAAAAGTCTTTAGTCTCCGGTACCTTTCACAACAAATATAGAACCTTTCTCTTCTAAAAGAAAACAATAATTGAATATCCCCATACATCGTCTATTAAAAAGAAATAGCGCAGGTTGGCCATTGATCACTCATACAGTACAGTCCGGTGTTTCAATTAAAAACGACGCTCGCGAGTTCTCGGTTTGCTGGTCAACTTTTATTAGTTCTTGGAGTAGAAATGTAATCAAGTCTGTAATATATCGCACACCTAGGATATAACTCCTCATTGCGGATATACACCATTCCAACTTAAGGGATAGGAATCATCTGGTGTGGCATATAATGAGCTATAAATAATTAAAACAATCTAAAGGTTTCTGACAACACAGGGCCTAAGTTTCTCGTAAACATAACAATACTTCCAAGACACGGCACTAATTAATATGCAATGTATTAATGCTCATTGCTCATAGTCGTAGTTGCGATGTGAATCTTACAAGTGCTTAACAACTTGAAGCTTTTAGTAATGCATCGGTGTGCTTCGCACATAGGAATTAGAGAATAGAGACCTATACGTTTAATTACAGTTTGTGCCGTTAGTGCCATGCGCTGTTAAAATTTAAACTTGGTTGTTTTTTGTTTATTAAGCTATGCTAAATCTGAACTGTATTTCAATAAGTCAAAGGTAGCGAATGTTACCAAATATTATGTTGGTTGATATAAAATAAGAAAGAATTTAATAATTTTATAGCATCGAGCCTCTTTTCTTTATTTCATGACATTATAAAAACAACGATTACCGTCAATAATCCATCACATCACAAAATGACAGCATGAGATGAAAAATTTGAAAATTAAATAAAATGTGGCTTAATAAATTATAATGTAACTTAATAAAATTATACACAGTAAACAAATATTTCTGTGATATGCCAGGGCCAGATATAAGAGCCGATGACAATCATGTTCTTGGAGAGAGATCCACGGAGCCAACTGCGACAGTGCACAGCGGAGTCGAGGCCAAAGCTGAAAGGAAGCTCACCGTTCTCGAAACCCACGGATACATCCTCGGCAGAACTATCGGATCTGGCTCCTATGCTACTGTTAAGGTAACGCCCTCATTTTAAAGCATTTGTTATGGAATCAAAATCTTTCGTACTACCTTCAGGGAATCATTCATCACATTTATTTCTAAGTTGGCTCCAAGATTATTCGAAATGAAGTTTTTTATCATTATTATGCTTACCTCGAGTTCGATAATGTTGTTACAGGTGGCCACCAGCGACAGACATAACTGCCAGGTTGCCATTAAAATAATAAGCAAATTTCAAGCGCCGGGTGATTATTTGAAAAAGTTCTTGCCGAGGGAGATTGAAGTTGTCAAAGGATTAAAACATGAAAACTTGATACGTTTCCTGCAAGCGATTGAAACTACGCATAGGTTCTGTAATTTTATTTAATATAAAATTATTAATTTTAAAGCGATGACAGATTTGAAGTAAGTAAACCGGGCTACGATAATACACTAAAACACTTTCCTTTTTCAGAGTATACATTGTCATGGAATATGCGGAGAATGGAAGCTTATTAGACATAATACGTAAAGACCAACACATAGATGAAGCCAGGGGACGACGTTGGTTTCGCCAATTGGTTGAAGCTGTAGACTACTGTCACGAGCGAGGCGTGGTTCATCGGTACTTGTTTTATTTCAATAGTTGTGTTGTGTTCTTTCCGATTATGTTGAAAATGAAATAATTATTTTATAGAGACATAAAATGCGAAAACCTCCTAATGGACCACGGCCTTAACATCAAACTGTCAGATTTTGGGTTCGCGAGAGGTCACATGAAACCCAAAAATGGAGTGTTTGCCTTGAGCGAGACCTTTTGTGGTAGTTACGCATACGCCTCTCCCGAGATCCTAAAAGGCGTTCCCTACAGACCCCAAGATTCTGATATTTGGAGTATGGGGGTCGTTTTATATGCGATTGTTTATGGCCGCCTACCTTTTGATGATACAAACTACACCCAACTTCTAAAGGTGAACCAAACAATATTTTATATACTTAAATCATGTATTAGAACATGACCAGACTTACTTTAACAATTTCATTACAATTAGTTAATTATATACATTCTCGTTTTTATATTCTTGAAATATATTAAGAGGGCTTTTCTTAAAAGTTCTAATAATAGAGCTCACATTTTACTTCTCAAGTATTTGTATCTTGAAAATAAAGCAATGTTTCAGCAAGTTCAAAACAAAGTCTCATTTCCTCGGGATCCAAAAGTTTCCGCGGAATGCCGCAAGCTAATTACAAAAATTTTGGCACCCCTCAAAATTCGCTCAAAAATACCACAGATTCTTGTTGACCCCTGGCTATGTCCCAATCCACCAGGTAAAGATGAAGATACAGATACGAATCAGGTATATTTCTTATTAATAACCAAATAGTGTTTTAAAAATTTTTATTATGTTAAATTTAAATGTTGTTTTAGGAGAACGCCCACACAAGCAAAGACGAAATAAAAAGCGTTAATATAGGCACAGTAACGTTTGACCGGAAAATGGAAGAGGTTAAAATATAATTTGAGAAAAATAAAACTAACAATTTTGTAAAGAACTGTAATATATGATATTCCACAGATTCGAAATTTTTCATTTTCCATATTCCTAATCACAAGGGTTCTCCCTGCACGGGCACGTTTACTACATCTTCCTTGCTGATACATAATTTTTATATATCTAATAATATTACGTTACGTTAATTACACAAATAAATAATCGAGGTAAAGAACTTTATTGCTTACTGAAAATAATACTGTAAGTACGTAAAATAGTTAGGACTTCTTAGATTTTGCAAGATCTTTGCAAAATGCATCGTCATCTTGTGCATTCTCAGCAGCAGCTTTATCCCTGGCCCTCGCTTTGACTATACATAAATAGGACACTCCGATCATGATTAAGTATATAACTGCGCCTATCCAACAGTTCATAGCAATCTGAAATTAACATATTAAATCAGTAATTACTAATTATGAGCTTTACAAGCAATAAAGATCTTTGGCAGCAGTTCATTTCTAAATATCCAAATATGTATATGACTTAATATTATTCGGTCGCCCTTACTAGGCTATAATTTTGTTCTGTTTGCTTCATAAAGTCCTCAAAATCTTCATAGCCGTGATGATCAGGCTCAGCCTCTTCAATAAAAGCAACCACCTCCATTTTAAAGAAAATTCCCATGACAACCTTAAACCAAATATATTAGAAACACCTTTCACTAAAACTAAACAACAAGTGCATATAATATATAAGATACTAACTACTCAAGCTAACTGTAAAAGTCATTCATACTTTGTACTTGTAGGTTGTACTCGTTATTACTTCTTTTTCATATTATATACATATACATTCTTTTCGGCTGTGGCCTTCGAATAAATTTTAACTTTATTTGGCTGCCAAAGAATATGCTTTCTTATATAGTATTTTTTACTTACCAGTTGCACTACAGCCCAAATACTTAAAAGCATACAACAAACACCACAATTAAATAGCATACTCATTTTCAAATATTATTTAGTCTTTGTATCAACCTAATTTTAACATTAATTAGTTTCTTATGTACCTAGTACTGTCAAGACACCTTTTGAAAGAAATTTGAAAATTTGATTCATTTGCATAGTGGCCAATCATAGACATACTATGTTACATATAAATTACACATAGACTGCATATATTTTATTTACAATATGTTGTAACAGCAAAAATTGTATAATTAATTTTTAAAGTGTTTATTAAGAGCCACAAGGCTTACTTTGCAATCAAGACAAAGAGTGTAAGGATTATGTGTGACCTCTAATCACATGTAGAAATTTACTTTCATAAATGAAACATAATAACAACATTAAAACCTTTATTTCAAGAAAGCCTAAAGTGTGATTTAAATTTTACCTACAATTAAATAGATATTTTATGTACAGTAATTCATAGACATTATTCAAAAACTAATACTTTAACTTATGAAGAATTACAAGTATGTGCATATTCCATTTTTTCTCTAACAATCATTAATTACTGGTTAGTTTCACCATTGAATTCTGACCAAGCTTAATAAATAAATATATTTAAAACCACAAATGGACATTGCACCAAATTAACTCCAACCATAATACTATGTTAGTTAAACAACTGCTATTATCACATTCCCTCAGAATATTGGTATAATTTGAATGACCTACTTTTATACCATAGGTGCTGTTTTACGTAACTAATTTGCGAGGAAAAATCTCTTTTCTAGAAGATTTTTATTTACCACAGGGAATGTGCTAATTAAGTTCAGGCAGAGGGTTATTTTTGAGTGCCACTGACATAAATATGATATATAATGGAATGGAAACTATTTGACTGGTGTACGACAGTACATTTACATGCTCACTGAAGAGCGGTTATTCATCCAGAATTGGTGGCCAGAAACAACAAGTGTGACTAAGTACAGTAAAGCAGCAATCCAGCAGTTTTGAGCATTCTGAAAAATGTATTAGTCATTATGAGATCAAAGCAGAACACTTTCAAGAAAAATAGGACGGACTGGTTTAAAACATTTGCATGTCATTTAAAGTCTGTAATCTGTTGAACTGTTAAAAATATTTTTGTAAATACTTGGTAAAGTGCCCAATTGATAAAGAACTTAATAATATGCTTACAAAAACCCAACATTTGTTTTTAGTTCTAATTAGATAAAACATTCATTTACTGTTAAGCACTTGATGCAGTATTGAATACACATGATTTGGCCCTTTGAAATAAATAATATTTTTACAGGATTCAGTAAAATAACCAATGCATTATTAAGTATTTAAAATGTAATACATTTATCCTTAATTTAGCTATGAATATAACCTCATTTAGATTATTATTATGTTGTGAGTTAAGTACATACCGTTGTATATCCATATTCAACATTAGCTATGAAGTGATCAATGTCGTGATGTCCTTCCTCAAGTGGAAGATCTTCTAGAAGAGCGACTGCTCTGATATGATAGAATACGCCCATTAGAGTCTGAAAATTTGAGAAACTGCTAATCGAAGACACAATATCAAAGTTAATTAAAAAATTTAATAAGATTATTACTTACGAGTTGTATTACACCCCAAACACTTAAAACCAAGCCACATAGCGACAATTTAGGGCCACACAATTTACAAACCATTTTGTTCGCTTATTTTAATAAAAATTTTGAACAAATAATGATAAAATAACTGACCACTGTCTGGCACAAGACGTCAAAAATCACAGAAGGAGAGGAATCTCACATGATCACGTCGTGTTTATGGTTTAGTTCCATAGATTAAAGAAACAGAAATAAACAATTTATAAAAAATATTTAAGGTAATAATATTGATAAAATTTTAAATTAACTCTATCAATATACATATATCTTACTATTTATATGATAACAGGATATGGAACAGAAACTTTTTCTTCTTTGTGATGATGAATCCTTTTAGCAATGTTAATTGACACCTGTTTTCGATACGTTGTGCTGTCATCAATCTGGTAATGTCAAATTTGTCATTTATTCATTATTGCCATTTGCAGTAGGTGTAAAGTGCTTATCGAATTCATTGTAAAGTAAAAAACTTTTTATAATGGTGGATCGTTTAGGTAATAAATAGACTTTAATTAGTTAATGATTTTCAAGCATATTCTTTTACTACTTCTAATATTTTTAATGGTGATTTATTTACTTCAAATTAATAGTTGTCATTGTTTGTTCATCTACTTTCATTTGACGTCAACTTTGGTACTCAGCCGTAGTTTTACTTTATAAAAGTTTACTTTTTTCAGTTAATAGTGAAGCTAATGCAAGGAGAATTGCTATGGTGGAAAACTGCTTCGGGAGTTCGGGACAGGTACGTAGTTTTAATCTACAGTAACCACTTTCGAATGTGTTTAACTTTCGAAGTTTATCAACCGACAAACTGAAAGATAATAATTTGTAGGAGGATTGGGTGGGTTTGCTTATAGATATGAATTTTTATCTACTTAATGCTTCGCATGCAATGTTATTTATTGATTCAAGATAACTGTTTATAAGAATTAATTTAATATCCTAGAATTGCTCTATTGTGATAATATGTACTCTCAAAGAACTTTATTAAATTATGTATATTTTTGTATAAAATAAAATAAAAAATAAATGTAGTATGTAGTTGGGGTTGCGTATTTTTTTCCAAACAAAAGTTGATTTCTACTTATAATATCTTTAACTAATATTTTAAATGTTATCCTAATATATGCATAGTTACACCATTATATATCTGATTGAAAATATTTCAGCCTTTAGCAGAGCAAGGAAGAGTCTTGGTTGGTGAAGGTGTCTTGACAAAAATGTGCAGAAAAAAGCCTAAAGCCAGACAATTCTTTTTATTCAATGACATTCTAGTGTATGGAAATATTGTGATAAACAAAAAAAAATATAATAAACAGCATGTTATTCCATTGGAAGAAGTAAAACTGGAGTCACTTAAAGATGAAGGCCGTATGTATTACTAATTTAATTTATTTGAAGATTCTGTGTTCTGAATTAATAATATGCACTAATTTATTTGAAAAAATTTAGTACTGTATTGTGAGGAATGAAATGTTTGCTGTGATTGAACTATGTTTTGTTGGGAAATTCTTTAAAACTAAAATCCTATCAATATATATAAGGGTGAGATTCAGAAATCAGATTAAGTATAAACTCCCATATGGCAAAATCCAACACTTATGTTGATAATTGTATTCAGAGATGCACAAAGTTGAGCTTAGTTTTTGTCAAGAGATGGAAACGGGAAACTTGAGCTATACTAAGTTGCAAATCTGGTTTCACCATACGGACAAACATTTATTTAAAAACACACATAACAATAAATTATTGAAGGGTTTATTTCTGTAGTGATCCTAAGTAAAAAATAAATGTATATTTAAAATTAGAATTTTATACTTCTACTTTATTAGTTAGTTTTAATTGCTTTTGTACTTGAAACTATTTTCTCCTTAAAGTTTTACAATCTCAAATTGATGTTTTAAATACAATCTGCGATAAATACATTTTTTATCTGGCGTCACAGGTTAGGAAAACATGTTTTTCTGTATTGCAACTAGACTTCAGGAATTTTGACATGAACAATGTTTCTTTCTGTCTATGATTATCTAAACATGCTTAGCCCAGACTTCATAAATTTAAACATTATAAAACTGTTCTGCCTTAAAGTGACAGTTTTCTATTTTGTCATGGATCTATTGAACATGTAATTACAATGTTGAAAATTTTTTATTCGTGCTTTAGCATTTCCATAATTAACAAGAAGTGACAAATATAACTGTCGCATTTTCTCGAGTGAGTCATACATGATTCATAAATATAAATTTTTATCACTAATACTATATTATGTTGAGGCAATGAGTGTCGAACTAGACACTGAGTCAACTCAATAATAACATAAATACCTAAGACTAAATTTCCAGTTTTAAATAGTACATATTTATAATAGAAATTTGTTTGAACAATAATTTATCGTACCGAAGAGGTCTTTTATTGTTTATAAAGATTGTAGTATATTCAAAGATTTCTCATGTCAAAGTTTTCATCTATACATTAAACATTAAGTTTAATTATCACATTAAAAGAAAACAGTTAATTATTTTATTTTATTGAATTAATTTTAAACTTAAATTAAACAAGTTTGGAGTTGGTATTTTAGAAATAGCATTTTAAATACAGTACTCATTTATTACTTATCATCGCAGAGTAAATACAACTTGACACATAGCGACAAAAGAGTGCAATTAGAACAGATCAAGCTTATTATGGATATATTTGTAACACAATTACAGAATACCGCAACGGGTGGTTAATACGCACAGCATCAAAGTCATTTGCAGTGTACGCTGCCACTGCGACAGAAAAAGAAGAATGGATGGCTCACATAGAAAAATGTATTGAGGACCTTTTAAGGAAGAGTATGTTTTTTAAATTTTTACGTTTAGATGTATTATGAGATAGCATTATCTAGCTTACCCACTTTTAGTATTATTTATTACTACAATTGCATACAACTTACTTGTTGACTGCTATGGGAACAGAAAAGTATTTTTGGAAATCAAATTCAGTCCAGTAATGTCACAGTCATTTAATAAGGGTAATTATTAAGTGAGTGTTTTTTATGAATATGAATTGTATGAATAGAGAGTATTTATTTTAAAAGATGACAGCTTCTTCTCCCTATAGAGAACAGGGATTAATTTGATCGCCACAGGTTTCTTAATCACGTAAACGATTGAAACATTCATTGAAAGAAATATATTTCATGTTACCTCTTGAAATCCTCGACGACGTATAACACGTTTATTAAAATTTTAAATTTATAGCCAGCGAAAGTTAATACATGCAAACCTCTGTAATTAACGTTTGTATCTCGTATTCTTTTTTTCCAATGAGTGGGTAACACAGTGAAGGAAATATATTCCGTTGTAAATGTTACCTAAATTAAAAAAATATATACTTTGACACGCAAATCTACGGTTACGCCACGTCATAATACATACATACGATTCGTCCTTTTTTCGGAAGATTACAGACCCTCATTCACGAAACATAGTACTGATAGGTATCATTTTGTACGTGTCTATACGTCGGGAGAAAACATTATTTCCAGGTGGCAAGCAGCCGCCTTCGGAGCACGCGGCGGTCTGGGTGCCGGACAACGAAGCGGCCATTTGCATGCACTGTAAGAAGACGCAGTTCACCGTTCTCAACAGACGGGTAAGTGTCGAAGGGGCGGGAAAACGTTTGACAATCATTCATTTCAACGATAGAAGAACGCCCGGATGAAACGAGCCAACTTTCGCAGCATCACTGTCGCAAGTGCGGAGCCGTGGTCTGCGGGCCTTGCTCGTCGAAGCGCTTCGTGCTGCGCACTCAGAGCGAGAAGCCGCTCCGCGTCTGCCTGCACTGCTACGACCGGCTCACCAGGGACAAGGCCCGGACCCCTCGGCCCCTTCCGCCCGCCGCCGTCGCGAAGGGCGCCGGAGACGCGACGGGCTCCGGCGGGGAGTCTTCGCAGGACGACGACAGCGACGACGAGGACGAGAGACCGGCCGTCGAGGACAAACACGACGAGGTACGTCTCGAAGTATCGCCTAGGCCGACCGGCCCGGCTCGAAGTCGAACGAGGCGAGGCGGATAACGCGGATCTTTGTTTTTAGGGCTTTACGAGCTATAACGCGGTCAAAAACGGATTCGGAACCAGAGTGACGACCGTTTAGCACAAAGTAATATTGTGTAAGTCGATGCAGGGGGTCGTGCTTAAAGAGATATTTGTTTGAGTTTTTGTTTTGTGACACGTTCGCGCCATTTTCACGAGTTTGCTCGCTTTTGAGACTTTTGGAGTTTTGGTCGATGCCGATTTTACATCTGTGTTCTGTTAATGTCATCTTTTGCATTTTATTTTTCTGTTTTCGGGTATGATTGCATTCGCTCGTTTCGCTCGTTTCGCTCGACCTCGTTAACCCGTGACGTTTCGTTGGTTTTCAGCCAAAATTCTACAGTGACGGCGAAAAGACTGAGGATACCGAAAACCACGCGTCCAAGGATTCGACCGATTCGACCAAATGAACGGAACGGACCGACGTTGCCCGCCCGGCCTATAGGTTGTTATGAGAGTGTATCCGGACGATGTGTATATCGCTTTGTGAGGGGCATTCGACATTTATAGGCGACGCCGCAGACTCTCGACACAGAGGCCTTCAAATGTATAGGGAATTAGGAATATGATTAAAATAATTTTTGAATTTTTTCGTAAATACCTCTTTTTATATAAATATTAATACTTTAACACTTACACCTATTTACAATCCTTTTAAAATGTCTTCATTTATTCAGATTTTTCTCTTTTTAGCGAGAGTTTTTTAATGGTAAACCGTGGGACGCAGCCTCGTGTCACGATCGATACGAATTAGCTTTAGGCGTGTTATTTCAAAGCATATTATATTATAATAGTTTATATTTTGATACTAAATTGTTGAATTTTCCGAAACATTTAGTTACGTAAGCGGTTTATGATGAAATATTTAATTACAATTATCCAAAATAGTACAAATTTTTTCAAATCGTGTCTCGTGTAGAGAGTAGTAGAAGAGACATTTGAGGCGAAGATGAATAACTAAAAGTGAAATGCGAGGAACATAAACCGATTATGTATTATATTATGTATGTTAGAAATTAGCTTAAGTGGTCGTCGGATTTCCGAATCGGAGGTGAGTAGGATAACTATACAGTTAAGTTATTTATGATAATGGTTTAAGGCCTAATGTTAAAGTTCTGTTTTGTTTTCAAAATGAAACAACATATTATTAGTTTTGGTTGACAAATATACGAGAATATTTTTAATTTGTTTGTTTTTCAATACGCTATCCTTACCTCGCGCAAAAGGACTGATCGATTTTTCGAGAGACTGTTTCATGTTGCATCGAAATTAAACTTCTCTTGATAAAGCTCGGCCCGAACTCGTTACTACTTGGCAATAATCATGGCATCATTTTATTTATTTATAAGTTCTAAAACAACGTTTATGCGTAAAATTATACAAGAATATATGACGTCACAAATTTTACACACATACACATCAACTATATTAGAACGTAAGCAAGCTAGCAAGGGAAAAAAATAAACAAACAACCACAAAAAAATACAATAAGTACAATAATAACTTTTAAAAAAGTAATATCGATTAAAGCTAAATGGAATCTTAAACCTCATTAACAGCATAACATACAAAGTTAAACTTACCGCAAGTTGGAAGATTGTTGTTAAATATATTTTCATTTTTCATCAATGTTCGTAATCAAGTTGTAAGACCGAGACAGATTCACTGGACCGTTCAATGTAGCAGATAATGAGATAAGCGAGCCGTTGGTACGTATAGAAGACTTTTCGTTCTAGTAACTCTAGTATTACAAAGAAAGGAATATTTTGCAAGAGGGTGAGGTTGCACTGTTTGCGTGTACTCAATGAAATTCAGTATTTTATCTAAAATAACCCCGAGGTCTCTCGTAGAATATTTTACGAACTAATAGTAACTTTTGAATGTAATAAGAAAATCGACAAAAATAATGTAGTTACAATCAAGTATACAGTATTTGCAATTTTCTTAATGCTGCCAGCGTTAATAGTCTAGTCAACAAGTTGAAAATGGTACAAAATAGAGATACTGCTCTTAAAATTATGTGCGATAGCTCATTGGATCCGGAATGACGTCTAGAAAAATGTTCCTCCTTGTCTTGCTTCTATTGAGCAAGCATTAGATTATAAGACCTTGGAAGAAATTCCCAATAATATTTATTTAAATTAGATAATATCACAACAGAGCACCACTCTTGCAATAAAAAGGTAAGTATATTATGTGATAAAATTCATTCCCAAAAAATTATTGTGGTTCATCAAAATATACAGGGGATGAAAAATAAAGAATTAGAAATTGAACTATTCTTGAATAGTCAAAAAATAGACTTTTTGTGCATAACAGAGCACTGGCTAAAAAAATATGAAGTTTTGTTTAATTTTTGTAACCACAGGGTTGGTAGTGTGTTTTGCAGAGAAAATGCAATTCATGGTGGCTCATTAATCCTAATAAGTAAAAAACTTAAATGCAAAGAAAGAAAGGATATTATCAGCCTCTCTGTAGAACTAACTATTGAAATCTCCTGTGTGGAACTGGAGCAATTCATTGTTGTATGTCTATATTGTCCTCCATCAGCTGTCTATAATAATGTTGAAAATGTATTAGAGGAGATATTGTGTAAATTAGTAAAGTGTAATAAAGGGCTAATTGTGTGTGGGGACTTTAATGTCAATTTACTTTGTCATTCTAATTCAAGTGTACGCATACTTAGTCTTTTTCGTTCATACAATTTAATAAATCAATTTCATTCACCCACAAGAATAACAGCTAGCACCGCAACTTGTATAGATAACATATATAGTGACATAGCCCCTTTGAATGTTTGTATTTTCAATAGATTTAAATCTGATCACACTGGTCAATGGTTTGAATTCCAATTAAGGAAACAAAAAACATGTAAAAAGAAGAAAATTGTGATAACTCCTATTACAAATGACCGTTTGGACAGATTTAGAGAAGCATTGGTCTATAGAATGCCATTTCTGTGTGGCAACTCATCCCCTAATAATTTATACAATACTTTTTTTGGATCATTTATTGATGAATTCAAGAAAGTATTTACTCAAAAGACTTTATTGGTCTCTGAGAAAACAAGTTTCTGTGACTGGGCAAATGAGGAGCTACACAGGAAAAGGTTAAAATTATATGAAATCTATGACGAAATGCAATATAACACTAGTGTGGAATTTAGGGAATATGTTAGGTTGTATTCAAATAATTTCAAAAAAGATTGCAAAACTGCAAAGTCTCAATATTTAAGTTCAAAAATAAAAAATAGCATGGATAAAGTAAAAGCTACCTGGAAAATAATAAATGAAGAATCAGGTAAAACGTCTGACAAACGAACTGATTATATGTTAAAAGTTAAAGGGAAGTTAATAAAATCTGACCCAGAGGTGGCTTCTTCTTTTGAAGAGTTCTTTACAAATGTACCACTAAATACGACCAAGTCCCTAGATTCTTCACCTGCTGCTGCGATCTCATTGCTAGAAAAATGTGTACCTGAATGTAATATTAAATTTCAGTTTAAACATATAACTTGTAATGATATCGTTAAAACTTTTAAGTTTATTAATTTAAAAAAAAGTAAAGATATATGGGGTATGTCAACAGTCATTTTAAATTCCGTTATTAATGTAATAAGCTCTGAATTGTCTATAATTTTTAACAGCTGTATCGATTGTGGAGTCTTTCCGGACGAAATGAAATTAAGTAAGATTACACCGTTGTTCAAGGCAGGTAGTGAGTCTGATCCGTCAAACTTCAGACCTGTTTCCGTGCTCCCTGCGTTGAGCAAAGTTTTTGAAAAGATAATGCTAGACCAGCTTTCTTTACATTTTAATAAAAATAAACTCTTACATAACTATCTCTCGTATAGTTAACTGGTTTAATGTAAATAACTTATTGCTTAATGAGAATAAAACAAAATGTATTAGATTTACAACTACTAGCGTAAAGCGAGATATTGGTAACCTGAAAATTAAGGACAGTGAACTAAACTTTGTTGACAAAACTGTTTTTCTAGGCATAACAATAGATAGTAAACTCCAATGGGGCCCACACATAGAGACTCTTTCGAATAGGCTGAGCTCTGCAGCATATGCAGTAAAGAAAATCCGACAGTTTACTGATGAGGACACGGCTAAAATTGTGTATCATAGCTACTTTCATAGCGTTATGTCGTACGGCATTTTATTGTGGGGTGCTGCTGCAGAGGTTCAATCCATATTTGTGCTGCAGAAGCGGGCTGTTCGGGGTATTTGTTGTGTTTCTCCGAGGGAGTCGGTACGGAATAAGTTTAAGGAATTAAATATTATGACACTATCTGGTCAATATATTCTTGAAGCCTTGTAGTATGTCCAAAAAAATATAAACGATTTTAAAACAAATGGTGACTTTCACCAGTATAATACGCGAAATAGAACTAATTTGAGTGTACGGTCGTAACCAGGCTCCAAAAGATAAACCACTCCTTATATGGAAATTGTATTCGTTTTTACAACAAACTCCCAAGCGCAATTAGAGAATTATCACTAAATAAATTCAAAGTCCTCGTTAAACGAAAATTAATCAACAAAGCTTTTTATAAATTTGAGGACTACTTAAATGATCCTAATCCTTGGGATTGAATTGCTCCAGTTCAAACAATTTGTATGACAATACTTGGCGATTAAAAAGAGTGGCGGAAAGTTTCTTGCCAGTTCTTCTTACCCGCTCTACGCCCTTGACTTGCGAACTGGTAGTAAATGTAAATTTACGATTAATTTAACTTGACTATTCAAAAGTGTACTTGGTTACCTACTTGAATAAAGATATTTTGAGTTTGAGTTTGAGTTTATTGTTAAGGCAGTTGGCTGATTCATAAGAATATAATTGATGCCTAGCATTTTATATTCAACAAATTACATACACACTATTCTTACAGCCACACGAATTGTCGAAAAATTAAAATTCCTTAAAAGTAAAGTACGGCATTTAGTATTTTTTTTATAGTAACAATAGGCATAGGGGCGGAGGCTCATCTGATGTTAAGTGATTCTGCCGCCCATGGACCCTCACATTCCTCACATTGAGATATTTTGAGTTTGAGTTTGAGTGCCCGCAAAACTGAAAGTAGTAGGCTAAGCCGCAACGTCTTTGTTACGATACTCCGCAAACAACGTCGGCCCTATATAATATGAAGATAAAACTTATAAGATATAATAATCGTGGTCTGTGGCACTTCACGCCTCGTGGCTAGTTAAAATTCACCATATCGTTGAATTATCAACGTTTGACCATAACATAATCAATGTTATGGCCAAATTATCATCATAATAACTTCATTTACTATTAACTGTATCAGGAAATGATAGTCGATAAAGAATCCAGCCTACAATAATAATAATAATTCATTCCATTTAGATAACACAGATCCATTTTAGTAAGTATAACTTAAAGACTAATTTTAGTACCAATAACAAATAAAAATAAATTAAAAATGAAGTAAATAAACAGCCTACGCATAGACGTGTCTCCAAGAGCCGACAAGCGTACGCACAAACTGCCTAACAATTTGCGACTGAGTACAGTTATCTATTGTACTGAGGATACCTACTGTTCCTACTGCCTCGCAATCTGCGTAAATGTGATGCCGTTCTTTTCCGAAGGATCGCCCAGAATTCATCAGTTTGAGCCTGCGCAAATACGTCTGAGGCGCTACAAAAGCGTGGCAGACCCGAACGCATCCTAAATTATTTATTTGTTAATATATTGATCACCCATAGTGCGCCTGTGTAGAAGTTTTCTCAGTAAGCCTTTAAAAGGGTGAGTTTTAATGGAATTCTACAACGAGCATACCTATGCGCCCATATATTACTCCTTGCTGCCAACGCTGTACGCTCCCGTTCAATGTCAAGATTGTCTTTGAGATCAGCAGATAGCACATGTTCCAGATATTTAAATGTTTTAACCTTGCCAATATGTAATTCATTGATTAGTTAAAAAGTCCATTTATAATCACATTTGATCGTGCGCCTCTCACAGCTTATGGTCGATAGATCTTTACCAGATCGAGTTAGGAAGTTATTTGTCCAATAAATACAAATATTTATACTGCTACTTGCTCATTAATAGACTATTATCCCTCATTGACTATTAGATAATAATAACCTGTCATATAAAAACTCGTAGCTTTACGGAATAGCTCCATAACGCGGGCGGCCGCGGCGGTAGGCAATTGTTAAATTTTTGTTCAAATTGTTGTGTATTCCACTCGTTTTTATTTTTAAATATTCTAATTATTTATAAATAAAAACTAGTGGAATAACCACTAACACAATTTCTAATTTTACTTAGGTCTAAACTAATATGTGCCGCCATTATGCAGCAAAAAAACTATAGCAGCACTTCTTCCGGCAAATAAAGTAACTATTGTTATTTTGCGTATGTAAGCTTTGACATACACACATACAAGTTAACCTAAGTCTATGTTTACACTTAGATCGTAAACAGCCTCACTTTACGCCAAAAACATTTATTTATTTATTTCGCCAAGTGCTACCCCAATTATATGCGTGTAGGATTTGGGTAGGACATTTTAATAAATAAAATGCCACTTAATTTTCAAATAATAATTCTATTTTAATCACTCCTAATTTACACAGAGTAATTAGAGTAATATGAGTCAGGGATAAGCTCGCAAGATACAACTAGTGCACCAAGCCACGCCAGAGCCGAGACTGCCTGCGTAAGGCCCGCTCCGCCATTTATAACGACAGACTCAGTAGTGGGGAGAGTGGGGAGACTTGAAGAACCGGCTGTGACGTGCTCGATGCAGGTGTTGTTTGCTATAGGCGCGTACGGCGGTACAGGCGCCGTCACGGCCATACTGACATGCGTGCGTCCTCGCACGCGCCTCATCCCATATCTCTGTTACATCAGTTACATAAATTAAGGCGCATAATTTTGGTCTGGCTCAAAGCCCTGCAAAAATAAAACAATCAGTAATTTCTGCTAGTCCGGAATTTACATTCCCTGTAGCCATAGCCATTGCATAATTTTGGTCTAGCTCAAAGCCCTGCAAAAATAACACTATTAGTCATTTCTGCTAGTCCGGAATTTACATTCCCTGTAGCCATAGCCACTGCATAATTTTGGTCTAGCTCAAAGCCCTGCAAAAGTAAAAGAATCCGTATTTTTTTTTTAACATGTGCCCTGCAACACTATTGGACCGGCCTTAAGCCCTTCAATAATGTTGGGCTGGCAACCTCTTCTTTTTTTTTTTTTTTTACTTGTGCCCTGCAACATTATTGGACCGGCCTTAATAAGAAGCCCTTCAACAATGCTGGACTAGCAACCTATTTTTAACATGTGCCCTGCAACATCATTGGACTGGCCTAAGCCCTTCAACAATGTTGGACTGGTAACTTTTTTTTTCCATAAACATAACAAGCGCCTCTAAAAGGACGGAACTTTTTCCGTTCTACTTCAGTCATTGATTTTGCAAAGTTCGAAATTAATATTTCCCGAATGCTCTGCCAGGTCATTTGATTAGGCTGTATAATTGTGAGGCATGTCGCGGCGCGACCTTTAAAACAGTGAATACCAGCAATAATCAAATCAACGCCTTCTTAATTCTTCTTGTATAATTATGTCATTTAAAGTGCACCAATTGGTTATGTCTGAATCGGTTTCATCCGGGTCAAATGGCACCAACTTGATAGGTATTGATGAATCCACAGTTGAGAATTTAAACTATCTGCAATTTTCTTAAAAATGGCTTCCATGCCAGTGGAGAAAAGAGACAGTTTGCGGTGGTCGGCCACCACCTCTCCACCCACTCTCGAACCGTACGCAGACCTGACTCAAACGCCATCTCTTAAAGAGACAGCTAATAACGACATCTATGATTGCATAAACGTAACCTCGCCGTCACGGTCACCCTGCCGCATCACACGTCCTCGTGTGCTCTCGAAAAGAAAATCCACAGGTCATCAATTCTCAGACTCGGTCATTCTGACCAAATAAATCGAATCATTAGAAATGTTAATGACACAAATCATCAATCACTAAACGTCAGTACTTACACACGGTACCACTCGAGAGTTTTACTCGAAGTCGAGTAAAAATCAACGTGTGGACCGCAAAAGCAGCTCACAGCTCGAAGGCTCGCACCGAGCCGGCTCGATCGAATTAAATGAAAGTAATTTCCTTCGAACCTACTCGAAGCGAGCCATCAATCTTGACTCGAACGTGTGCACGTGACTGCGAGTGGCGTGAGACGAGCGTCAGTCTGGTATTGTTTATTGTAATTCTTCATATAGCTCTGGAGGCATCCTTAAATAATTGTTATAACCTTCAGGACATACTCGTAGCTCTTCAATCAAGTTCACGTGGCTGTAATCAGAACGGCGATCTAACCAATGTTTAACCCAGTACCTCCTTTTACGTTTTTTTTCTTTTCATTTTCTTTGATTTTCTTATAAAGCACTGTGAGACTTGCTAAATACAGCCACCGTCTCCTTTGTTACACAGACATCCTTTGGCTCGAACGGTTCGGTGAATACTGAACGGCGCGCTTCACTCGATAGATCAATGCTCAAAGTTTGGACGAAAGCCTATGCCATGGTTTCACTAGATAGATTAGCTCGATCGAGCAATACCGCACGCGAGCACCGAGTGACTCAACCTTCCTAGGGGTGCTGCAACTTTGCACAGATCCACGTGACGCAATTTCAGTTGTAAACGCCAAATGTTGAACACGCGTTTCACATTGTGAAAGATGTGCGAGAACACTCGAAACGACTATCGGTAGTCATATTTTTTCATCTTGCCATTATTCGCCATCTTCAGGTTTGGCGTTATTTAAATTTAATAGAAATGGGGCGGCGGTATCCTGACAGTCGTACCTTGCAATTTTTCGCTCCTCCATGCACATGCTCGCTGTGGTAATCCATGTGCGGATTGAAATCGGGTAAATGCATCGCTTCGTTAAGTTGTTGAGTTTCATGGTCTCCAATAACGCCATGAAATTCTGTTTCTGAGCTTCCAACAATCGCTGTCATTTTTCGTTGCTGTCACCGCCATGTGGGTCGTGTGGTTACATCCCACTTCTGATGTAGGATTTGGGTAGGACATTTTAATAAATAAAATGCCACTTAATTTTCAAATAATAATTCTATTTTAATCACTCCTAATTTACACAGAGTAATTAGAGTAATATGAGTCAGGGATAAGCTCGCAGGATACAACTAGTGCACCAAGCCACGCCAGAGCCGAGACTGCCTGCGTAAGGCCCGCTCCGCCATTTATAACGACAGACTCAGTAGTGGGGAGAGTGGGGAGACTTGAAGAACCGGCTGTGACGTGCTCGATGCAGGTGTTGTTTGCTATAGGCGCGTACGGCGGTACAGGCGCCGTCATGCGCATACAACATTCTAATTATTATACATTGCGTTATTCGGAACGAAGACACTTTCGACGTCAAGGGATAACGATGACGCCTGGTTTTCGTACAAACCTACCATCAGTCAGTCGACAGCCACCGATTCTTTGTAATTTCTTGGGGGTCTTCAGTAAATAGTGATAATGCGATAAATTCTCATTGGAAAAAAAAACTGGCAATCATAGCCATAGCATACTTACTATAACATACCGAATAGAATAAAATAGGTTCTTCCAATTCAGATAATCCAGAACTAAAATTGCAATCCGTCAACAGGAAAAGGATATATTTTCAATTACTTGATTTGACCCAACAGGGCAAGCTAAATAAAACCGTTTATAAACAGAAGCCAACGTTTCGTCGCGTCGGAAGGATTTCTTAAAAGTGATAAAAAGTAAAATTCGCACAGTAATAATATATAACTCAACTCACTCACTCAATCTCGTCTTGAGCGCTCTCAAATATGTATGTCAAACTTCATACAGAAAAAATGGTTTGACAGTTCTTGAATCTAGATTTAAGGTTGGCGTTTCTAGAATACGGGCCGAGGGATTAATCGTCTTCCTTATTCACGGTTGCGAATTGGTGTTCTGAGTTCAAGCGGTGCCTGTCATTCAAGAACCTCGCTGCGAATTGATGGAACATTCTCCATATTCCCGGACCTAGTTCCATGCGATTTCTACCTATTTCTGCGGTTGAAGGATCATCACAGATATACACATCGTATAAAAAGCTTTAAGGTCTTCGAAAAATAAAATTGCATTTAATAAAAGATAATTGCTCCTACTCATTTACCGAAAAGCGTGGTCATTAGGAAGGAAAATAGCGTCATATGTAATATATAAAAATATTTATTTTCTATTTTTTTTAATTATACAAAAAAAAATACTTACACTATATCACACACACACATAAAATATATTTAATTACGATTTACCAGGTATGGACTCGCAAATATATATATATATATATATCTTCACTTCGCGACTTACTGACTAATTCACAATCGACCTTCATAAATGCCATTTGGACAGAATAAATGTGAAACGAAAGTGATAAGTGAACATTGATCAACTGGAGCTGTTCGCGGCCAGTTCGAACCATTGTCTGAGAGCGTCTCCGAGGACCGTCGGAAGAGCCGACATGTCTCTGAGGATTAGATAGAAGGGGAACGGAAAAGTGTCCAGATACGGTATGAACCCGTTGAGCGTGTTCGTCACCGGGTCCAATATCGGTTTTCGGATATCCATTATCGAGTCCTGCAATTCATAAAACGTACGTTAGGTTCGGGTACGGTATACCCCACTACAGGGCATTTCAAAATAGTATTAACTGCAGGAAAGCTAATAAAGGACTAGAAACATCGCAGCCTCGGCGAGGACTAACGTCGACCGACGCGAGAGTGAGCGAGCGTACCTTGTTGTCGGGGTTGTCGATGATGACGTAGACCAGGAATATGCCCCTTTGCCTCGCCCCCCTCACGGCCTGCACGACCCTGGTCTCCCCTTCGGAGAAGATGCCTCTGCCGTCGCTCACGACGACCAGCAGCCTGGCGTTGAGGGCGTCGCTCCTCTCGGCCCGCCCCTCGAACATGACGGAGCAGAAGTCCAACAGTTGGGCCACCCTGGTCTTCTTCTGCTCGAAGCGCAGCCGCTCCAGGATCTTGGCGCCGGAATGCTCCGAGAACTGTTCGTCGAACGGGTGAAGCAGGTTCGGCTTTTCGCCGAAGCTCAGGACGGCGAGATCCCCCGATTCGAGGAGGTTGAGGGCCTGAGAGACGAGCGCCAAGCTCTCGAAGGCGAGCTCCTTGCTCCTGTTGTCCGCCATGGAGCTGGAGTCGTCCACGGCGATGGCGATGTGGTATTCCCTCTTGGAAGGTTTGGTCCTTCGGAGCCAGATCCGGTCTTTGCGGAAGTGGGAAGCGATGTAAGGGATCACGCGACGCATGTTAATAGCGCGGCCGGTGCGGAAGTCGCCTGGAGTCGAGAACATCACGAGAAATATAATATTTATTAAAAGTTATACATATCACATTACGACTATTAGACGGGTCAATAAATATCCGTCCGTCGTCCCCTAACGGGGGAGACCCGGAGGCGAGGTACCGACCGGCCCTCCTAGATCTCCCGGTGGGCTCCAAGACCAATCGCAGCCTCTCGCAGAGGGCCCTGGAGGCGGCGGCCGTTTCCGCCCAAGCCGCCCTCCAAACCGCCCGGCTCTGGCTTCCGCCCGTCAGCGGTCCGCCCGAGGCGATCCACTCGCGCATAGTCACGTATCGCTCCGGGGAAATGGCCTCAGCCCGGGATTCCTCTTCCGCTCTGCCGAAGGTCTCGCTGTAGCGTGGAAAATTATACAATTACAAGAAGCGCTCAATCGACGCGGACTTTGCCCTCCGAGCGAGTCCGTCACCTGGTGTGATAGGACGTGTCCGTCCCTCTGCGCACGGACGCCGTGAGGACGGCGTCCCCTTCCACTTCCAGACCGGCGTCGCCCGTCGGTTCTTCGGCGCCTTCCTTATTTTTGCCAGATTTCTCTCTGTCCTTCTCGGGACCGCTCGTCGTCTTCTCGGGTTTAATATCGTCACACTTTTCCACCTAAAACAGAGTGTAATTAGAGTCGTGAAACTCCATGAATGAATCTGCGCGTCAAAAGTCGAAACGGCGAACCGTCAAGTTATCGTCGTTTACCTGAATGTCTTCGTCGTCCACTTCCATGGGAACCTCTTCGTCTTCTTTCAACTTCTCGGCTTCTTCCTCCTCCTTCTGCAGAGTGGGCTGCCGGTCCGCTTGCTCTTTTGTGGCGGCGTCGATCGCCTGTTTACCGCGTTTAAATCACGTTAACTCATATTACGTTTGCGACCAAAGATCGGGTCCGACCGAACCCGACGAACCTGCAAATCGTCCTCCTTGGCCTGCTTCACGTGTTGAAACGCGTCGGCCTCTTCCCCGTCGTCCCCGTCGTCGGCCCCGTCGGCTCCCTCGTCTTCGGCCTCCTCTCGCTCTCGATTCAGCGTGTGAGCTTTCTTGTGCTTCTTTTCGTCGACTTCGCCTGTGACACAAATTCGTGAACACTCTGGGAACGTTGAACGGCGACGGTCGGGCCGAGGCAGCGAAGTCGGCCTTACCCAAGGTGCGCTCCTGGTCGGTGGTGCCCGGTTTGTTCTCGTGCTCGGTCCGCTTCTCTTGCGACGCTTCGGCCTCGGCGGCTCGTTTCTCTCCGCGATGGCCCTCGTCGCTCTTGTCCAGTTCGGAACGTCCCGTCGACTGCTTGTCTTCGCCGACCTGCTCTTGAGCTTGCTCCTACGAAATCACGAAATATAATAAATGTCTGTTAGATCTGTCGGGAAGTCTAAACCGAATAACCCGTAAACCTTACGTGAGGCGCGGCGTCCTCGTCCTTCGCCTGTTCGGGATTAGTTTCGACGTTGTCGTTGACGCCTTTGTCCATTTGGGCGTTTTCGGCTCTCTCCCCGGCCGAGGGGTCGTCGCGAGACGGGTTCGCTTGAGGGTTGGCTTCGTGCTGCTTCTCTTCCGCTTCGTCGTTTTCTTTCATCGCCTCTGGATTCTGCGGCAATTCCTTATCTTCATTTTCTCGTTGATCGGGTTGGATTTCTTCATCCTGAGCCTGAGTCTCCGGTTCCATATCCTCATCCTGTTCGTTGTCTTCTGTATCTTCGTTATCACCTTGCTCGTCCGTGGCTTCTTTCTCTCTTTCAGCGTCTCGTTCCTGTCGCAGAGACACATACAGTTAACGCCGCAATGGCACAAATCTTTTAATTTAATAGCCTTTTTAAAACTTTAACCTTTTTCGTACAGTTAATCACGCTGACACTTCAAACATAACGAAGAAAATGTCTAACTTAAAAAAGCTGATACCATGAGAAGACAAAAGAATACGTTTCACTTTATTCTACGGAACTCGAACGCCTCACCCCTTTGTCTCCTTCGTCAGCCTGCTCGCCATCTTCCTCATCGCTCGAAAGCTCTAGGCCGTTCTTATTGTCGTCCTTCTCTTCACCTTCTTTGGGTTGCTCCTCTTCTTGCAAATTCTGCTTCATCACATCGATGTCGAACGGGTTTTCTGTTTCTGTTTCACCTTCCTAAAACATTTAAACCTTTTAATATATACATATAAGGAATAAACAATTAAACATTGTCTAATTGTTGTATTTACCTTGTTGGCATCTTCTTCTCCGTCGTTGTTCTGTTCGGGAAGCTCGAATTCTTCCGGTTCAGGGTATTCTGGGTGCTTGCCGTAGTGTGGGTCCACCTACACGTGTTAGAAATATATATAATAACTTCTAATTCGAAGTTCCACATCCTGCATTATTTTAAGCTTAGCTGCACCGAAGGTTAAGTATTAAGACGTTTATGTAAGAAATATAATTGGATAAGTTTTTACCTGATCATCATCAAGTTCGTTCTCTTCCAATTCGTTAATGTCTTTTTTCTGCTTTTTTTCTTTCCCATCACTGCCATCGTCGGCCCCTTGTTCTTCTTCTTTGGCACCCATCTCTTTCTCACCGGTGCTCTCACCCGTGCCTCGCTCTTCTTTCTCCTTCTTATTAGATTTATCTTCCTCCTCGTCTTCGTCATCTGAGCCCCAAATTTGTTGATCTAACCTAAAATAAGCCGATTTAATAAAAAATAGTCTTTGCCCAAAACATTTGAGATTTCTTTAAAATAGTAAATATTTGTAAACTGACTTTTCAGCCGCATTTTCCGTATCTCCCATTTGCTTATCAGCATCATCATCGTCGTTCTCTTGGTCCGAATCGCCTTCTAAAAAGATAAAACATTCGTCTTCAGATTTAAATCAAGCCCAAGAACGAAAAAAGTCCTGTCGAGTGTCAAAGTGACCGCTTCGAGAACTTAACTGAATGCAAAAACGAGTAATTCTGCTTTAGCTGAAGCTTAAAATGTTAATACGAACAAACCTTTTTGTTCGACGTCCTGCAAATGGGAATCAAAATCATCAGTCATATTGACCCCTTTCTCTTCTTCTTTACAGTCACGATCTTCTTCATGCTTCTCTTCGCCCGGTTTCTGAGCGTCATCTAATTGATCCTGTTTAATAGAATTAATATTGAATATTTCCATTGTGGAGACGCGATTTACCTTTACCGAAATGGCTGGTTCACCTGGTTTTCAATTCTCTCGGAGACATCCTTCTGTCCCTCTCCGTCCCCTAGCCCCATGCCTCCTGACAATTTCCCGGGACCGTCGCCCTCGCCCTCTTCCATGTCTAAGTCGGATGGCTTGCAGAACCTTCAAAATATTACAATTGAACAATCGTTTCTCGAGCGGGCTAATCGTAGCGTTAGAATAAGAGTTCATACCCTTTAGTGGCGAGATCAGAGAAGATCTTCAAGAGCACGGACAGCATTTTACAAGAAACTCGATGGACGGCAACCTTCTGCGACACGAAGTACTGAGCGAAAAGAACGATCTGCTCTAAAATCGGTACCACCCTCATGACGACCGATCTCACTTCGTCGACGTCCTTCTTCGTCGATATGTACCGTATGTAATCTATCGTCAAACTCTGTAATTTGGCTATCAGCACGTCCAGTTGGAGCAATTTACCATCTCTCGAAAGCTTATCGTGAAGGAGGCCCTTCAGATGTTTATCCTCAAGTATTTCTTTGGATTCTTGATCGCTTTTTTTATCATCGTCAATAAAATCGTCAATAACGTCCAAGATGTCTTCGCCGCTGTCCCTTTGTAAATGTTCCTTATATAGAGATTGAACAGTGAGCAGCATGACGGCCACGACGTCTTCGGCTCGCTCCAGAAAGTCATCTCTCGAATCTTCCATCGAAGCGTCGACGGATTCGTCTAAATTGCGTATTTCATATAGAGTGTCGCTTATGTGTTCTTCTAAGTCTTCCAAACCACGTAATATCGGATGTCGCGTACCTTCATGTGCCAGAGGGTACCGAACGTCAAATTTGTATTCCTCCAAAAGCATTTTTACGTTTTCTTTAATGGACCCTAGAGCGACGATAGCATCGTTCGTCACATCAATATGATTTTGTGAAATCGACGAAGCCTCGACGGTTCTTCCGATCCGTTTCGGTTTCGCAGTCAATTTGTTCAGCGACAGTCTCCGCTTGTCGACCATGGCTATGATATATTTAACCTTTTTATACAAGGAGGTCCATTCGTCACTTTTATTATAGCATTGAGGTAGACGCGAACGGGTTATTTTTCTATCGAACTGAAGTTCCGAGCCGGAACCGACGTTTGCTTCCGGGAGAGACTTCAAAACTATACTGAACTGATCTAGAAGAATCGACGCGTTCGCAAAACACTCCGAGAGGATCTCGACTTTGTCGTCTATCGTCGACAACTGGACGTCGACGACGTCCAGCTCGAGAGCGTCGGTGAGGCCGGCGGAGACCGTTCGCAAGTCGCAGATGTATCGCGAGTATTTGGCGATGGACTTCTTCTGTGAATTTGTAAGTTTCTGGAAAAATATTTTCAAAAGTTAAGTCGATGACGGTCATTCGGCGGTTCGCGTCTCACTCCTCGATCGATTCGCCCGACTCACCATAAGTTGAGCGGCGAACCCTTTGCAACGCTCGATGTTTTGCAGACCCAGGTCGGCGTGAGGCACCTCCAAGGCCGCGGCTAGAAGACGATGTCTCGCGATGTTCTTCTGGAAGTACTTTTCACAGCCCGACCACAGCAGCGACAACGTCGGATCGCAGCGCCTGAAATACGAGCGAATACATCCAGTCCTCCGAAACGTCGATAAAAGCGCAGCGCCGACTCCGACGACCGGCATACCTGGTCTTGAGGTAGCCAATGGCGGCGTCCAAATCTACGGGAGGAACGGTGAAGTCCCACAACTCCTCCTGAGCCGACACTATGACGAGTCCGGTGCGATAGTTGAGGCCCATCTTGGCCAAGTATTTGAAGAGGTCCGCGAGGGCTTTCCGCTTCTGCCGCACTATGTTCTTCGCCTGCGACGTCTGCTTGTCTTTCGGGAGAGACGAATCCACCTGAACGTATCGGAGCGTCACACGAGTCCGAAAATGTTTAATATCACTAAGCAGGCGAAACGACGGGGGTCCATACCTCTAAAGAAGCGAGGTGGGCGCCGGTGTCGATGACCATAGTGACGAAGTCGTCCAGTTCCTGAACCAAGGACGAGTAGCCGCAGTTCACCAGGACGTCTCTGCAGAGCCCTTTAGCCTTGTTCAACAACGAGGGTATTTTTGAGAGAAGACTACCCTCGGCTATCGGGCGACACGGCTCCGCGGCGCGGTCCAGGTATTTCTGAAACACAATCGATCGTTACAAAAGTCCATTCTTCGGATGGTAGAGATAGTCGTTTCGACGTCGCACCTTGACGTTTCTGGGCTGAAGCAAGTACAGCAGGGGATCGATCATGTAGGCGCCTCCGGGCTGGATGCTGTTGGTCGTGGACCTCTTGGGCCTGTCCCAAATGCCCACGTGGGAGGCCCCGACGTCGTCGCCGTCGTCAACCAGACACTTCGACACGCCCTCGGCCAACACTTTCTGTAGATGGAAACGTTTATTTTGAGTGAGCGAATCGTCGAGAAACGGATCCGTTTCTACGTATGCGAAAGAGAACCTCGAACTCTTTGGTGTGCTTGTGCAGAGCCTTGTGGGCCCTGTCGACCGTATCCTTTACGCTCCAATAGCTGAGATCTCGATCCCAGGAGCATATTTTCACGAATTCCCTCAACTTCTTCTCTATCGGGGCGCGTCTCTCTTTGATGAAGGCCGCCACTCGAGGGGCGAACTGGGCGTAGTAGTTGTGCGTGTTCCAGAGAATCGACAATAGCTCGTCTGAAAATCAAATTGGCTTTACTGCTTAATTCTAGTCATTTCCGACTGACGAGAAGGAAAGCGACGTCTCACGGACCTCTCCGAGGACTCGGTTCCAACGACACCAGATGGCAGTGGTACACGTAGACTATATCCAACCGGACGCCGTATTCGCCCACGTCGGACTTCTCCATGAAGTCCTTCAGGACCGCCGTCACGCGAGAGGGGGACGTCGGTTCGTCGTTCGGATTCTTGGTGCTGTCCAGGTACGACCCCACCACGGAGTACACGTAGAACCAGTACTTGTGTGCCTCGGCCTGTTTCCTGGAATCCAATACTTCACGTCACCTACCTGGAGCCCGTCGAGGCTCCCGCCGAAGCCGACACCCACCTCTGATACAGACTGTTGAGGCACTCCCTCCAGTGGCTCATCTCCAGTTTCCTCCAATCGACGATCTGTCGCCCGATGCACAGGGACAGCTCGATCAGGTCGTTCTTTTTGTGAGCGTTTTTGTTCCATTCTTCGATTTTGTCCCGTAAAAGTTCTAAACCCGTCAGAAATCGGGAGACGGGACTGGTTATCGGAAAACTCATTATCCTGTCGACTATCGCCGTTATCTGTCAAAATAAAATTATTAATCAGAGAGAGTAACTCGTGAGAACGATTCTCGAATAGGCTGGGGAGCGACGAAGCGACTCACGTCTTTGAGCGTCGGGAAGTCCGGCCACTGCTCCAGCAGAGCGGCGGTTTCCTCTCTAGCCCTCCGGAGTATCGGTAAGCATTGCCCGCTTTCGGACACCCACGGCGAGCGGTAGAAGTCCTTGTGGTTCTTAGAGTTTGGTTTCTCAGATTCTGTAACAATATTCCCACGGTTAGACGTCCGTCCGCGAATAGTCAATTGGAAAGTTCAGCAGCGCGTATTTCGAACTGACCACGAGCGGAGACGATATTAATAAAAATACCGGATTACGATTGAATTAATACTTATGCGAGTTTGCACTCACCGAGTCCGTCGACCTTCGATTTAATGTCGGAGAGGAGCACCAAGAGGCCGGGCGCGACGTGACCCTCGAAGTCCGCGTCCAGGGCTTCGAAAGACTCTCGCACGACCCTAGCGAACGTGGGGTAGCGCATCAGCAGAGGGCCGATCACGTCGTTGCCTACGATTTTCTCGGGGCCGTTCATCCATTCGGTGGCCGTCACGCTTCGGACGAAGTTCGAGTGCCACAGATATATCAGGGACACGTCTTCGGCGCTCACGAGCGGCTTCTCTCTCTCCGTCCGCCGAGGTTCGACCTTTCGTTGTTCGAGCGTCGGCGGTTTGAATTCACCGAAGTCGTCGTCGGCGAAAGACGGGAACATCTCCGAGATTTCCTCTCGGGCGGTCGCTTCTTCGTCTTCGTCTTCACATTTAGATCTGAAATAATAGCAGTAGAATTGAGAGATTTGTTTCCACATCGTATCTTAATTTGCTCTTCAAAAGGCAAACATTACTTAGTGACGTATAAAGCCTCGTCGTCCTGTCTCTTTCTCTCGACGTCCCTTCTCTGTCTGTCCCAAGCGGCGACGAGCGCGTCGAGGGTCGCGACGACCGCTCGAGAGCGGGCTCCGTCCGCGGACCCCGACGGGCTGCAGAGCATCTTCAGCTCGCATAGATTCATTTTTAGTAGTCTGAAATCGTTTCGTTAAATACATTGTTTCTGAAATTAAAAACGAGAAGCTCGGACATTTAATAACACCCGAAGACAATTAAAGTTATCGAGCACTCACTCCAAACGGGCGGCTTCAGTCCTCGAAGGATCCGAACCGTCGCCGGCGTTCTCACTCAGCCGGAGCGAGAAATGTGGAGTCACGAATCGGTCGAGACGCTCGTCCCTCGCGCCCCTCTTCGGGATCTTATTCGGATACTCGACCAAATCTCTCAACAGTCGGGGCAAAGTCGGCCCTCGCTCTATTTTGACGACAAATTCTTTGATGACGTCCCTCAGAGAGGTGACGCCGAACATCATTTGGGAGATGGAACTCTGAAGCGGTTTAGCCAAGTCGGGAAAGGCTTCGGAATACGACGTCTCAATCTTTCTGTAAAAGGCTTCGGCGGAGTGGAGCCAAGACGACGCCTCCCTCGCGACGGTCTTTGAGTTTTCTATCGTGGATGGGTCGACGCGATTCGACCGAAACTCTTCATACAATCGACGGCTGGTCATCACCATACGAGAAGTAATTCCGGAAATAGTCCTTTCGGACAAGATTGATTTCGTAAAATGTCTGCATTCCTGAAACGAATAGCACTTTCAATACGTAAACTCGATCGGTGGAGTACCCGAAATACTGAAATTTCTAGAGAGGAAAGAGGGAACTAGCTTCGTTACGAACAGACTTACCTTCGCAAAGCTACAATACGACGGTTCGTTCGGACGGAAAGTGTCGCCGGACGCATATTTATGTACCCTCATAGCCGTTCGCTCTTTCAGATCCATTATCACTGCGCAGTAAGGATGAACCCTCTTCACCGCCTCCGAGTTCTCCGCACTTAGTTCTTTGATCGAGACCTGAGATGCTCTTGAAATATTGCGATATTCGGTGACCGTCCCCGACACCACACCCTGGAGATAATACGACCCGAGCATCGCGTCGAACGTCTCCAGGTCTTCCTCTATATATTTGACTTTCATTCGGTGTTTCTCGACGTGATCGATCGGACTTATCTCCGACATGAATTGTGCGAAGAGAACACTCGTCAATAGAGACAGTTGTGAAGTTAGAACCTTCATTTTCTGTTCATCAGTGGATAATTCGAGTTCCGCTCGTATTTGTCTGTTTACCTCTTCCGCCATCGCCAGCATCTCCATCGAGTGTGGTTCTATTCTAAGATTTCTCCGAACAAAATCAAATTTATCTTCCGTCAGTTTTACGATTGGATTCTTCGATTTTGACACAATTATCGAGTGAAGGTAGAGTATAAAATGCTCATATTTCTTTAATTCAAACGCTGCGTCAGATTTTCTGAAAAAGTCGAGATTTTTATGAACACATCATTTTCAAATTGAGACAAAAGGATTGAAAATGTTCAAAAACGATTGCTGTCACTTACGATTTGGCCGCAGCGGCAAAGTCCAATGTGCCGATGTTATTCCACAAAGTGTTCAAAAGGCTCTCCAGGAGAAGCGAATATTCCACGCGATCTTTCAGCGAAACTTTCTCGTGGGCCAACAAAGGTCTACCTGAAAACCCAAAGAGCTCAGCTTAAGTTAGAGCAATAGCAATACTTTAGTTGTAATCGTTCGATGATAGTGAGTTTACCGTCTTCGACAAATGTGGTCAACCGCTGAACATAATACGTCATCAACGGTAGATTCGTAGAGACCCTCGAAGTGTTGGCGGGGATTCTCTCTGTCGTCTCATCGTCCGAGTTAGTCTCGGTCAAAAACAATGTCGGATGAACGGCCGGGGAGCTCGTGAGCAACTTGTAGAGCTCGTCCCACAATCGCATTGCGAGGGAAGATAACCTAGAAATAATATTATAACACCTTCAACACTTTGAACGATCCTACTTAGGGAAAGAAGAGATAAAAACTGAAAAAAGGGTGTTACCTCTCTGTGATAACATTTTCATTTTCTTTTCTCATTTCAAGCAAAACTTGTAATAGATCTAAAATTGCGGGTGGAAATCCTTTGATTTGTTTGGCGTCATCGATTACCCGAGATAACAATTCCAAGGCACTCCTCTCGTCGTTTGTCATTAGGATGTCTTCGGTCCCGTAGAATTTCCTCAATAGTTCCGGTAAAAACGGTTGTATGACATTAAGAATCCTTTGAATTACGTATGAATTAATCGGAATTAGTTTTATTTCCGAACGAAAGACTTCTTTGACCTCTTTCGCCTTTCGAACGTTGCCTTCGATCGCGTTCAGACGTTCCTCTTTCGGTATATCGATAGCGAAACTGTTATCCAAATCGTATAAAATATTAACAATTTTATACAACTGCTCGTCCATCGGTCGGGACATGTCGAAGTGTATCTCTCGATACACCTTAGCTCGGTCGACGCTCAGTTCGTACTCCGATCGGTTCTTCGGTAACTTTGACTGGCCGTAGCTTTTTCGCAGCTTTTTACTAATCTTCGCCACTTCCGTGTAATCTTCCTCGATATTCAGTTTTAACTTCGATACGTTTTTTTTGAAATCGGCCAACAGCTCCGGTTCGCGTAATACTTTAAATAACGTTCCAAATAAATATTTTTGCACCCATTTGTTGTGAACTTGGAGGATAGGTACGATGTCCTCCTTCAAGATCGGAGTGCGCTTCTGCATCGTGAAAATGGGCAAGTTACAGGTTTCGTAGAAGCGGACTCGCCAATTCAACAACTGCACCGTCAGACCCGCCATTCGGTCGTCGAAGCCGTCGCGAGCTCGGCGAATAGCTTTTAGAAGAAATTCGTCAATCGCTTTAATGTATCGCTGGCAATTCCTCAAAATGGGATATTCAACGAAATCATCGGTCAGGCTGCGATCGCCGACGGCGCTCGAGTAGTGGAGAGCTGAAAATGCATTTTCTCTACTCGACCATTTAAGAAGAATCTTTTGACACGCACTATACAGAAGAGCAAAACTCGCGTTCGACCGATTGACGCTCACGTCGTCGACGTCGAAAGACTCTCTGTAAAACCTTTGGAAATGCTCAACTCGACAGTTCTCTTCGCTAAAGTGCTTAAACGATCGGTCGTTCAGTTCTGCGGCCAACGTCTTCGATTCGCTGTTTTCTGTTTTCGATATGGCTCCACGTAAGTAATAGAACATCGCTCGCACTCGCTCCGGAGGACATTTCTGATACGCGGTCAGGAGGCTGAATAGAAGATGCTTCGAAGTATCGTTCGACCCCCCGTCGTTGAGTTGTCCGATGCACGGGTAACAGATCTGTCGAGTCAACTCGTAGTCAGAGTTCGCGCACAGCCCTCTGACCGACAGCGTATGATCGGCCGAGTCGGGGATCGTGCTCGAAGTCTCTTCGCCCAATACGATTTCCAATTCGCGCAACATCCTGTTCTTCATTTCCGACAAGGAGCGGGTCACGTTCGAAGCGAAGTCGCCCCCGCTCCTGGGTTTAATGTAAACATCGGAAAAGCTATTGAGCGTCGCGGCTTCGAAGTCGACTCCTCTCACCAGCTGCTGCCAGATTAAATGGGCAGCCTGGAGAAGCTGCGAGACGGTCGGACGCTCTAAGCCTGTCGAAAAATACAATAAATACTTAGTAAAACAATTAAAAAAAAAAACGTTAAATAAAACGGGTGTCCCAGTTACCTTGAATAAATTCCGCCATAGACTCGTGACATCTTATGCAAATCTCGTGATATCGGGCGGGAAGTCCACAAGAGTGCAACAACGCGACCGAGTCCATGTAGGGCATAGTCTCGGAGAGCCCCGAATCGGAGTTTTCGGGTCGCAAAAGATAAATTTCCACTCCACGGTTCCTCATAGCTCGAGAAATTTCACCATACTTGGGATCCATAGTGAAGAAAATCCGAAAGTCGGGATGCGGTCGGATCTCACATACGTCTCCTCGCTCCGGTACACTGAGCACTCCGTCGGGCTCCAGCAGACCGTTGAGTCTGTCCAGGACGGCCGCCGAAGTCAAATTCACGTTGTCTAACAGAAGCCAAGAGCCTTCCGTCATAGTCTTCACGAGTAAGGAATCTATCCATTCAAATCTTCCTCCGGCGTTTACGGACATAGCGTTTGACACTTTAACTTGTAAATTCCTCAAGTTATTGAAACTTTTCTCGATGCTCTCAGTGGGCAGATCACACATTTTGCTACATTCGATTAATCTCTCGCAATGCTGCAAAAGAAAGTGCAACTTGCGCTCGAGCACTTTTACGTCGACGTTGTAGAAATCTCTGTCGTCTTCGTCGGATTTTATGTTCCTATACTCGAATAGATCGCTTAGCAATTTATTCGATTTCCACAACTTGAAGTCTCGTGAGATCCACAAGCTTCTGACCGTTCGCATCGTGAGCGTTTCGATGACGTCATAGAGGTTTTCGAGGTTCCTATTGTAATCGACCTGTTCGAACCCTCCGAGAAGGTCGGACACGTCCATCGCGGACGTCACCGGTAGAACGTGCAACTCGTTTCCGCTCATGTCGGCCAGAACTTGAACCGAACTACTCTTTCCCGCGGCCGTCGGTCCGACTAAAACGGTGAGCCAATTCATCTTTACGTTTTGAGCCAGCGCCTTCAGAGCGGGCAACTGGTTTCGGAGGATGATCAGATTCGTGTCGGTGGCTCGTCTGTTTTTGTACAGTCTCTCGTTATTTATTTTCAATTTGATATCTCCGATTACGAGATGGCCGCCGTCGACGGTGAACGCGGGACGTCCGTCGCTCCTCGGGTAGTCGGGAAGGAAGACTTCGTCGTACGCGGTCGCCATTTTTTCTTTGTCTTCCTCCGTTCTCATTCTGTTGACGTAGAGTATGTCGACATATTTCCCGGGGGCGAGACTGCGCCCCGCCCTTCGATCGTCGGCGAGGGCCTCGCACCACCGCTGCACGTCGCGTAAGTTCATCTCCCAAGGGGCACCCCTGTGGCCCCAGGACTGCATTTCCGTTATTTCACGCGAGACTCTGCAGTTGAACTCTACAATTCTGTGCAGTATGTCCGTCGGTATTTGTGAGTATTGGGCCTCGACGATGAAAGCGAGATCGTCTCTCGTCAAGGTGTCGATGTAGACCTGGGTGAATCTGTTGAGGAAGGACACCGGCAGACCTCTTCTCGCCCCGCCCTGTTTGAGAGGATTTTGACAGGCGAAAAGTTTAGTTTGTTCCTGCACTTTGAACGACTTTCCCAATTCCGGGATGAAGACTTCACCTCTGTGATCCAGACAAGCGTTGAGACCTTCGAGGACGGGCTGGGGCGCGAGGTTGAGCTCGTCCAGGAGAATCCAATCTCCGCGTTGGAGGGCGTTCAAGAAAGCTCCTTCCTTGAACACGAAGGAGCCGTCTTCCGACGGGAGGTCCGTTCCGAACAGGTCGGTTATATCCTGAAAAATAATAAATTTCACTAAAGCCGTTGCAAAAGGAAGGTTGGACAAAGACCGCACTGAGAATGCCATTACTCACCGTCTGATCGCTCAAGTTGATCCGGACCACTCTATGTCCGGAGCTCTTGGCCAGAGCCGTCACCAGACTCGTCTTTCCGACGCCTGGGTTTCCTTCCAATAAAATCGCTTTATTCAGCTGAAGGCCGCGGAGAAGCCGTAACGTATTAGCGGCCGTGGTCGGTGCCGTGAACGTAAACATCTCCGTATCGTTCGGCCTCCTATTTGACCCCATTTCAATGTAAAATGGATGGATCCCGAACTTGTTTCCGTCGTATCCGGCCGATACCGATGAACGTTCGTTGTTTAGTTTGTCTCTTAAATTATCAATATTGTCATATCCGAGCGCTTTTATCTGATTGAGGAGAAAAGTTATTGCATTTTTACGTAATAGATACAATGTCTCCGAGTCCATGTGACCCGTCAAAGCAGTTCCGAAACAGTCCAGAAACGTCATGCACGCGCCGTGTACGTACGCCTCGGCCGCGTCCAACAATTGCTTCTCGACCGTGGCATTGATGAAGTGAACCCACGAGAGTAAGTCACGTATACTGAAAGGAAACTTATTCGTCGCTTCGGAGCTCTTCAACCACTCGCTGAAGTCCAGTATACAGTTTCCGATTCCCGAACTGCCGTCCTCTTGATTCGCTAGCGCTATACCTCCCGCGACACTTCTTTCGAGAACTTGTAACAAGTCTTCTCTGGAACTGACGTGGTCGCACCATATTTCAGTAAATCTATTACGCAATGCGGGCGAAAGCTCTTTCTTCCCGAAGTCTCCTCCGGGGTTCATCGTCCCGATAAAGTGGAAGTTTCGATCTGCCTTAACCACGACGATATCGGAGCTCCCGTCGGTGCCTCGCTCGGAGAGCACGAGCTGTCGCTCGGGTTCGAGCAACGAGTTCATTCTCTCTATGACGCTATCGTCCGCGAGGGAGATTTCGTCGGCGAGAAATAAATGTCCAGTTTCCATGGCGTTTATTAAAGGTCCGTCGACCCATTCGAACAATTTCCCATCGTTTTTATACTGACGTACCGGTCTCAAACCACCTAAGAAGTCTGAACTTTCCGTGTGCATGTGACAGTTGACAGAGAGTAATTTCCTTTGGCTCAAGGCGGCTAATACTTGGCAAATTGTAGTTTTGCCACACCCGGTTTCGCCCACTAATAAGACCGGCTCGTCGAACGAGAAACTTTTGGCTATGAGAACGGCCAGTCTTCGCATGTTGTAAGTCCAAACGACGTGCTGGAATTCCGGTAAACGATTACTTAATATCGTCTCCAAAGTAGATTTAGTGACGGGAGAAGTGTTCTGATGCAGACTAAACAGATTCTTCGGTATGACTTTTCTTTTTATATGCTTTTCTATTACTTCGTCGATGATTTTTCTTTCGTCTGTTTGGCGCACTTTTCCAGCTAAGACCAGGTAGCCCTCGTCGGCTAAATGTTGATCCCAATCATAAAATTTGTCTGCGGTTAACGTCTCTTTGGAAGCGTGTTTGTATCTCTGTCCCCATCTGAATAAGTCTCTCAGAGTTATGAAGCCGTCTTTTCCTTGAACGGCAGCGGAGCCACGCCTTCTAACTTGAAGTTCCGCCATGACCTCTACCATCTTCTTGCTGTACGTCGGTGGAACGTGACATCTCTGATGCAATATGGTTTCTAGTTCACTTCGTGGGATCTCATCGAAATGCAGCTCGACGAATCTGTTTCTAAAGGCCCGCGAAAGCATCTTTCTCCCGCCGTAGAGGCCGGGGGGGTTTTGAGTAGCGAACAGCATAAAATTCGGATCGGCCTTGACTACTTCTTGGGTCTCCGGTATGAACAACTCTCGATTGTCGTCCAAAACGCGATTGAGAGCTTCCAATACATCGGTGGGAGCCAGGTTTAGCTCGTCTAGTATTATCCAGTAACCTTTTCTCATAGCCTCCACGAGCACGCCCTCTCTAAAGACGAGGCTCCCGTGGGCGTCGGAAGCGTAAGACCCGATGTACTCCTGAACATCGGTATGTTCGTGATTGTTGATTCTGACGCAATAGTTGCCCGAAGCTTTCGCAATGTACGTGATGAGCGACGTCTTCCCTACGGACGTGTCTCCCTGCAGCAGCACCGGCAGTCGGCCCAAAGATATAACGCGGGCGATGTCGAGAAGGTTTCTTCTGACCGCGGGAGTTAAAATGTAATCTTCCGGGATGTCGACCTCTAACTTTCCTTGAGGAATCCAGTGACCTTCGAAGAGTAAATAGTTTTGACCTTGCGTCTTCGGCTCCGGTATGAGTTGCTTCAGAACAGATTTTATGTTTTTCTTTCCGAGAACTGCCCTGAAATTATAAAAATAAGCATATTGAAAAGAGCGCCGAGAGTCAGAACAGAGCATCTCAAATAAGTTAAGGGAACCGTACTTGGCGATCATGGCTTCCACTTTGGGATGTGAAGATCTGTCCACTTGGGTCAGAAAGGAGAGGCAGAACGCCTCGTACAAGGAGCGCGCCACCGTCCCGCACTTGGCTTTGGCGGCGGCCGTCAAGGCTCGGCACAATGTTCTGAGAGAATAGTGGGGGGCGTTCCCTGGAAAATTTTTGAAATCGGGTCGGTCAAAACAATAAATAGAAACACCTTAAGCCATAAACGAAAGTGAAGGAAGTTTCCGCACCTGCCCCGTCGACTAAATTAAGCCTGGCCTCTTTTCTAATAGACGAATAAAAGGCATATATCGATTCTAACACGGCCCCACTCAAGTTCATGTGATATAAATAGTCTCCGATGAGAAGCATCAAGTCATTTCTTTCGGTCAATTCGTCTATGAAAAATTCTGTGAACCTATTCCTGAGTCCCACGGGTAAGTCCTTCTTGCCCACGTCCGTGGCGGGATTCATGCATGCGAAAAGAGTAAAGTCGGGGTGTCTTTGGATGGGCACCTTGTCTCCTTTTTCTAATAGATCGATCGTTTCGTCCTTATCTTCGAGAAGTCCAGCCAGACATTCCAGTATTTCCGCCGACGCCAAGTTGATTTCGTCCAGCAACACCCAGTGGCCTTCCTGCATCGCTTTAACCAGCGAACCTTCTATGAAAGCGAACGTCAGCCTCGACTCGGCTTTCACTTGCTGCTCCAGTTTAGCCAATTTGTGTCCAAAACTCAACCAGTTTTTTAATTTACGACTTTTGTTCTCGGCCGTCAGCCTCTTCACGGCCGCCTTGTGGCTTTGCTTCAGGAGGGCCAGCAGCGCCGACCAGTTCTCGGTGTCGTGACAGAATTCGACGTGACTCAGGAACTTCTGGTTCTTCTCGGCGTTATAAAAGCTCGTGAACAAATCCAGGAACTCGGTCTTTATCGGGCGAATAACGAATTTGAGGTCCACGGGTTTGTATCCACCTAACAAATCGGCGGAGTCCGACTGTTGATTCATATTTATGACCACAAGTTTGCGACCCGTCTGCCGGGCCAGGTACTGCACGGAAGACGTTTTCCCGGTCCCCGTTTCTCCCACGAGCAGGACGGGTTCGTCGGACCGGACGCAACAGGCGATTCTCTCGAGCAGACACGCCGATTGCCGAGTGAAAGAAAAGACCGCCTCTTTACTGTCGAAGTCGATGGACTCCAACCGTTTTTCCACTCGAGGAACGCTCGCTCGGCCGACCACCAAAGCGTCCCGCTGCAACGACACATTCGGCTTATAGTGTTTGCAGTAGAACTCTGACTTCGTGTCCACGATTCCGAGACAAGTTCCGATCTTCTTCGAGAGCTCCAACCTGTTTTCCGGCGACGAGACGGAACACGTGAAGATGTCCAGAGCGTCCTGCAACACTTTCAGAGCCGAATCGGGACTCGACACGTCGTAGCCGACGATCGCCCGGGCGCACCACTTCATCAAATCCCTGGTGGAGATGAGTCTCGAACCGCGGAGCACCGCCGCGTCGTTGTCTATCTGTGACTTTTCCGTGGCTTGAAGGGAACTGTCGTGGCATCCGACGGAAAACATCATGAACACTTCAATCATTTTGGGTGTGATAGTGGACAAACTAGGATATTGAGTCTGTATCACTTCGCTCAGCTCGGACCTCGAGAGAGGTTCGACGTTGATCACCGTCAGGTGCTTCTGCAGCAGGGTGCTCGAGCTCGATAGTTTCTTTTGAAAGCCATAATTTGTAATAAGGGTCCTGTAATAAAATATTATTTATTTAATTTTTTATTAATAAGTTTAAGTGTACGGTATATTGTATCTATTCCGTGCACATCACCTTTGGGTGACAAAAAGTTGAAATCCAGGGGTGACAGGCAAAGCATCTCGAAAGCCAGGTACGCACAGAGTATTTCTTTCTAATAAGGAGCTAAGTGTCGAAGCCACATCCAGAGCTGCACAATCTATGTCTTCGAGCAACAACCAGTGACCGTTTAGCACTGCCTGAAATAAAACATGCATTTACTGACTAGGAAATTTTTAAGATCGACTAAATCATTGACTCACTGGAGGTATATATTCATTGCAAATTTTTCGTAAAGAAAACTATGCTCGGAAAACACTGAACCCAAACAGAAACACCTCACAAACATGCATTAAATGTATAGGCTCACCTCAGTGAGTACACCGGGTGCCCAAAGGAATTCTCCTGGCACATCGGTACATTGATGAGACCCCAAAAGCATTCTGGAATCGGTCTGGTCTCCGAGTTGAACTTTCTTAAATGCTATGCCCTTCCGACCGCTCACGCCCACCAGGTGTTCCACTAAAGAAGTTTTGCCTGACCCTACGGGGCCCATTAATGATAGAGCCTTTCCTGTAAAAAGAAATATTTAAATAGATAATTTTTATTCATTTTATTTTTAGACAGGACAGGAATTAATTTTTATTCATTTTATTTTTAGACAGGACAGGAATACATTTAGTCAAATTATTGTGGCAAACAAACCTGAGGCAACTGCAAGCGCCAGACTTCTTAAATTATTAACAGTGGATTTCACAGGAACCAGATTTCCTGGCTTAACATTATTTTTGTCATATATTGGCAACACTACACCATCTATGTTAATAATGGCTTCGGAGGTAACGGTCATGTTATCAATTCCTGGTCCGATATTTTCCTGATCATACTTAGAAAATGTATTTTTTAATTCTATCTCTTTTGAAATCTTTAGATTATCGCTAACAGTGTTTGATTGAGACTCTGTCATGTTCGTTAATATTACCATACACTCTTTAACCATCCTGAAATATAATATTTTTATTGTTAGTTTATCATTATTATTTACATTAGTAAGTGCAATATAATGCAAAAGAACTTAATTATTTACCATCTAATTTCATCATCTTCATGATGGCTGAAGTTGATGACAAATTTTGTCCAATCCCATTTGGCAGAGAATTCATTTGGCAACTTTTTCAGAAGCTTATAGCAGCACAACACTATATTAAGGTCAGAAATCTTCTGTCTGTAGTCTTGTAATCGTCTCTTTTTAGGAGCCACATTATATGAATCTTCATGGTAAATGAAGACCTCATACGGCGGCACAGAATTAATTTGAAAATATTTCTGTGCATACCTAAAAAATAATAAAATATGAATAATTACAATAGTACAACAAAAAGCATTAAATTTTTTTGTGTTTCTTTGTGGAACTTCTCCACCAACCATTTTAAAATATCTTATACATCTATTTATTGAAATTTAATCTTTAACAAATATGAAAATCTTTCAAAGATGGCAGATTGAAGTGATCAAAAGTTTGTTAAGAAAATCAACATATTTTAAATAACAAGATGGATAGTAAATAAACACTTACTGTAACACATCGGGATGGTCACTCAGTAATGCCAACACAATTGAATATTCTAAATGTTTTGTTTTTTCACAATCTGTTCCCTGATCATGATTACTACTTTGAATTACTGGTTTCAAAGGGATTTTTGATGACACAAGAGCTAATGTAAGGTTGGATAAATATTTTCCAAACAACACAGCATTATCAAAGTTCAATATGTATTCTGATAATGAAGATATTAAACTTTCTGTATTTTCAGGATCTTTAAATAGAGACAGCTGAAATAAGAAACATGAATGGATCACGAATATAACATAAAATTTGTATTTGTGGAAATCATATCTCTAAAAACATCTAGGTTTAAAAGATTTTCTTTCTACAAATTGATCGAAGAATTGATCCATAATCATGGAATTCATATTCACAACATAAAACATAGTGTACACCTAAAATTTACCCCTATATATTGACTTAGATTACCTATTTACTAACCCTTATTTGTTGACATGTTTTTACAAGTTCACTGCTCTTTGTTCCAAGCTCTAATTGCTTGATAGCAGCAACTAGTTTATCACACATTATATCATTTAATTGAGCAGCAACTTAGCAACTCTATTCTGAAAAATTAAAATTACTTTCTCACATGGGATTTTTAGAACGAACCGGCACAACGTGCACAATACTATGGCGCACGTGCGTAAAGTAAAATATAGCAATTGGCAATTTGGCAGTATGTATTTAATTTGTAATTTGACATAATTGATTATTACCACTGCCAATTGTCATGTGTCAGCTATCAATATTATGATGTCATTTCCAAACAATTTTAAATACCGTTTAACTTAAAATCAGTGGAAACAAAATTCAAATCACATATTTTTTGCCCGTAGTGGTAAAAATACGTTGTAACTTCTTTCGTATATTATATAACCTTAGTAACGGTTGTTATTTACTTTATGATGCTGTTACTCTTAACTCTTATAAGAAATATCATTTACGTTGTTATAAGTTATTTCTTATGATATTATTTAATTATTATTTTCCTCTAATCTACAACTCAACTACTACTGAGTACTGCACAGCAAAACATCCCACCTCAAGTGTCGTTACCTATAATATATTGACGGGAATTATTGTTTTACTTATCATATCGTAAAGTACCTATTTTAAAATCGTAACGTCAAACGTAATATTGTTTCTTTATGGTATCTTATTAAATCATGCTATTTTTTTGAGTAGGCATATGGCTTTGATTTATTACGATTATTTAATGGTTTTACATGAAATCGCTTAAATTGAGATATAGTGTATTCGTTTTTATTTCACTAGTTTAGAGGTTAAAAAGGTGTGTAAATATTTGAGAAATTAATAATATGCCCGTTACTGGAAAAGCAGGAATCATAAGTATTGGATTAGTCAATCATTCTGTTCGTACGATGTTCGTACAGTGACTCTATAACGTCATTAGTTATATCGAAAAACTCTGTTTAACGGAAAAAATAGTTAATTTGTTTGTTAAACACAAAACTCTTATATTGATTCACTCCTTAAGTGGAACGTTAAATAACATGTGAAATAAAATACAGAAAAATAAGTGAAAAAATGTGACCGAAAATAAGACTTAGCTTAAGAGCTGATTTACACAGGGTCAGTAACTGACTACAAATTCGAGGCAAGTCAGTGCTGACCCGAAAAAAACCCTGTGTAAACTGATTTGAAGTCAGTACAGTGGCTTGAAGTCAGCGCTGACTTGAATATTCGGACACGAATATTTTAAAGTCAGTTGGCGCCCCCCACCACCCGCGCACCCCCGCGCCAGCCAAATAAACCCCGTGTAAACAGACAAGTCAGTGCGTGGTTACTGGTTAGTCACTGCCGGTGCGTTGTAGAGTGACCACGTTTTTTTTGCTGGCGATAAAAATGAAGCTTAGCGAAGACGAAACCTTAAAATTGGTGAAATTATATGGCGAAAACGAGTGCCTTTGGGATATTAAATCCCTAAATTACCGCAATAAAGAAATGCGGTCAACAGCGTTGCAAAATATGGCTCAACAAATACTAATCGAAGGGCTCACTTCTACTGAAGTAAAAAATAAAATTAAAGCCATAAGGGCTACATATTATTTAGAGCTCGACAAGATACAAAAATCCACCAGATCTGGCGCTAGTGGGAACGTATATGTCCCAAAAGTCAAGTGGTTTCAAGAACTGGACGGCTTTATAAAAAATGCTATTGTAAATAAATAAATACATTTTTCAACAAATAATTAAATCGTCGTTTCAGTTGTTTTCGCGAATTCATTTTTCCCACTGACTTCACACACGTGTGGTCATCGTGAGAAACGCACCACTACTACTTACTTCATGTAAACAGTTAAAGTCAGTCGCGGCGCCGACATTGGCGCTGCGACTGACTTGTCTACTTACCCCGTGTAAATCAGCCTTTAAGGTCTCATTACCAGTAACCAGGCCATAAAAAAAAGTAATAACAACAAGTTCTGTGTAAACTGTAAAATAAATATTAACTAGTGGTAGTAATAAATATTACATATTATTTTAGTGGTACGGCTCAGTAGTCAGTACAGAATTGTAATTATTTTAATATATAATACCATAGAACTACGATGAGTGACACGCAAGAAAATCTTGATTTTGATCGTCCTTTAGTATCCTTTTCAAACATACCACAACAGTCTTCAATACTCAAAATTATTTACGTAGTAACAATATAATAAAGTATTAAGTAGTACTAATAACCATTACAGAATCCATCTTCATACTATGAATATTTAAGTAGTATTGAAATCAATTGTTATTTTTGCAATAATTCTGAGATATTCCTTAAAATCAATACAGATGGATACTAAGTCATATGAAATACTCATTTCAAAACTAAAAGTCTCACTTTGTGATGTAGATGGATGTACAACCAACCATTTAAATAATGTAATTTTGGAGTGCAAAACTTGTATCGAACAGGTTTGTTATGTTATGGCTTGTTGAATATAAAAGTGTGTTAAATAAAAAAATTATTTACCAACTATATATATTATTTATTAATACTTTATTGCAAATATAGAAATACAGTTTGTTTAAAATATAGTTAATGAAAACATTTTCATACTTTCAGTGTTTATGTGCAGCTATGAATTCTATAGATTCCTTGAATTGTAATTACTTATTGAGTTGTCTAGAAAATGCAGGTTGTTTGTTGCAAATGCTCTCAGACTTTATTAGGAAAGTATTGGCATCTGTACCTTTTGTGTGCTCAAACATGAAGCATTATCCTACTGCCACTGGATGTATAATTTTATTTGTCTTCAATTATTGCAAGACCAGGTAAATGTTGTAATAATACTCAATATTTTTACATTGTACAAGCTGCATCACAATAATTGCAATTGGTCTAATTGTCATAGTTTTAAATTAATATATAATTTTTAAATTATTAATTTGTAAATATTTTTTGTGACCATTTCAGTGAATGTGTATATGGTGAATACCTTATGAAAGCACAAAGACAACTAAAAGAATTGTTTAGAACATGCCATGAACTACAGCTCACTTACCTGATGTCCTTAGAAACACATTTCACCTTTGATTTGAGTCAAGCAGATGATTTAGGGGTTTTATTGGAAGGTAAGCGAAACAAACATGTTTGTCTTGTTGATGTTGAGAACAAGATGTTCTAATTTTTTCAATGTTTGGATTTCATAGCAAAACATTTAAAATAAGTAAAAAGTTTGTTGTGATTGCTATCCTGCTATTGTTTTTCAGTACTAGACATTAATTTGAAAATTAGTCAAGTGGTAGAAAACCTAGATATCAAGACAATGGCAGAACAATGGAAAGCTTACACAGCATTATGTGATAAATATTGCAAATACATTGAAGACAAGCACATATATAGAAATTGTGTGGATATGTTGTGTGAGATGGTTAGGAGAAACATGAAAAATGTATTAGAGGTATAAATGACAAGCAAAATTCATTTTATTCATAGAATTTATTCCTTCTTATGACTTCTTTTTTAAAAATTAATTTATTTGTGTCCTGTGCTTTAGACGTGCCCAGATGGAGCAGGCAAGACTGTAATTAGACCGGTGAAAGTCGCCAGCTTCGGAATAAAAATTCTAACTAAATTATGCAATATCTTTAAAAAGGCAACTCACTATAATGATGAGATAATTTACCTTTTAATATTTCTAAACACGTAAGTTACATTTTGATTAAAGGTTTTCGTTAATTTAAAATTGCATTGCAATACAATTCTTTACTATTTGAAATTGAAAAGAAAGACTGAAACTATAATTATTTCACTGTACCGAGGATTAAGGGACCCTTTTAGATTATTCTCAAGCGGAAGAAAACCTCAAAGCGCCGTCCGTAAAACAGATTCAGATATAGAAGTGGTTATAATATATAGGCTAACACAAAGATAAAAATATTTTTCAGGTACAACGTGTCCTACCTGGAAACATATTTGAAGACTCCCTCAGAAATAACTAAAGTCATCGAAGAAAACACGAGAGCTCCTTCGGTGGCCTTGGTCGACGCCTTAGCCGCCGAAGAAGCGTTTATTCATGTGAGTGGACAGCGATATTGTCATTAATTATCTAGTTTCGCTAGTCAGAAGTTCTAACGACGTGAACTATTTCATTATTCGTGAAATGAATCATTTGTTTTAGGACATCTGCAAAGTGAACGAAGTCAAATTTGAGAATGAGAAGTTTATCGGCTACTTAATTCTTCTCACGGACGTCATGAGGATCTCACCGAGCGACACGAGACTGAACGTGATGTCCCGAATGTTTCGTCTATTGCCAGACGGTAAGCGGCGACGGGCCTCGCCTCGAGGCGACTTCGGGTCGAGTGATCGCGGCCTTTAATTCCAGGCCACGTCTGGTTCAACGTCGGAATAGAAATGGAAGTCGACAATAAAAGGTTCGGTCTGTACGAGTACGCGCTGACGGTCGGCTCGGCCTTCGCGAGGACGCTGAGCGGCGACGGGTACGCGGCGCTGGAACGCCTCCTGTTGACGAGTCTGTTGGAGACCGACTGCTACGGTGCTCTCTTCGCGGCCGATCTGTGGATTCTGTCGATGAGGTGGGCGGTCGAAAACGATCGAGACCCGTTTTGTATTCGTTTAACGCGAGTTTTTAACACGAAGCTATCTCACGCAGGTCGAGCGATTCCACACTGGTGGCGGAGACCGCGTCGGCCCTGATCGAGGTGTATCGGAGCCTCGCTCGGAAGCCGGCGTTTCACCGATCTCCGCAAAACGTTCACCTCACCCGAGTCATAAGGAATCTGTTCGGGCTTTGCGCGAGAAGAGATAAGGATAGGATATTAAATTTGTACAAGATAGAAGATCATTTCGATTTATGGTCGGCATTGACGCCGACAGAAGTCGGAGGGGGGCGGAGCGCAGTGGGGACGTTCGTGACGATGCTGAAGGGGTGCCTCGATATCGATGAAATGGAAAACGCGGTGAGTCGATTTAGTTTAACGTTACCGGAGAGACGACCGAATTGATTGAGCGAGAAAAGCGAATTACCTTATAGAAATTCTATTTTTAAAATTAAAATTTCTAAAAAAAAAAGAATTTATGAAAGTGGTATTTTATATTTTATGCAAAATAATTTATTGAAAACTCAAATGACGAATTGTAAATTAAAATGCCACGTGTTTTTATTCTTATCGAAGAAAAATTAAATTAAAAAAAAATTGAATTTGTATAAATTTTATAATAATAACACTAATTAATATTTTAGTGACAATTAAATTCCTAACATATTATCTTCCTTTTTCCCTCCCTCTTAAGTCTCGGAAATCTAAAGTTTTAGATTTGTATAAATATGAACGAGACTTAAAAATGAATTTGCCAAAGAAGTTTCACTTCTGACATGTGTACTTTGTACGCCCGCACTTTTTTTAAATAATAACGTCATAAATTTGAATTTTTCAGTCGCCGCCGTCGAATCCGGTCGCGGGCGAGAGGCCGACGGATCTCATATCCGGAACGTTGTCGACTCTGTGGAGCGAGTCGAGGACGGACGAGGGCGACGAGGCGCTCCGGGGCGAGAGGATTCGGCGATTGACCGCCCTCACCGAAACGTTCGGCCCTCTCTTGTCCGAAGAGGCCGTCCGCGAGGTGGGGCCCGTCTCCGGTGTCTTCGTTGCGCTCGACCGGATCGAGCTCGATTTGACCGCGATCGTCACTTTTTTTTTCAGATCCACGGCACGATCGGAGACCTGCTGAGGAGCGGCGACGAGAACGTCGCGTTCGTTTTGTTTCAAAAGTACTGTTCATTTTACGAGAGAGGCCTCGTCCCCCGGGACGCTCTCTCGCGAGACGTGTTCGCCGAGTCGCTGGAAGCGGACGACCCGATACGCCGACACGCGTTCGTCACGCTCGAGAGATTCCGGAGAGTCGACAGAGTCGTTCGGGAAGATCCGACTTCGGTCGGTCCGTCTGCGGATCGAGAGCCTCGCCGTGGAACTCCGCAGTTTGAACTTCGGTTGCGAAGCGTCCGGAGTCATCGCTTCTCTCACGGATGTCTCTCGGACGAGTCTCCGTCGGCCGACGCCGAGCGACCTCGTTCCAAAAGGATGAAGCTGGACGACGGCGAACGTGAAGATTTAATATCGAGAATAGAAGAGAACGTGCGTCGCCTGAGCGAGCTGGAGGCCGAAGGGGGGCTGAGCGACGAGCGCAAGTCGCAACTGTCGAATGTGTTTTATAAATTGCAAAATATACTCGAGTCTTGAATCCTCGTCGTCTTCTATTTCGGACCCTCGGGGGAGTCCGGGACTCGAAGGGAGCGGGGGAGGGAGGAGGGGCGAATGAAACAAAACTTATTTCACATTTATATTTAGTGTTAAAAAATCTTTACAAATGAGTGTAATATGTATAATTATCGTAACCGTTACATTATCTGCTTAAAATATAATTAATCAATACTCGGAGGTAATGAGACCTCAGTTCGGCTCGAAACCGCGAACCGCTCTTAGATTGGCTAACTAAATAAAATTGGGAATTCCCCTCGCCCGGGTCGCCTCCGCCCGAGCGTCTGCGCTCTATGGCCGAGCGGAGGACGATATTTACATGGGCGAGACCGAAAGAGAAGTCTACTGCTACAGATACATAAATTAACTCTTACGAATACGTCCTCTCGGAGCGAATCGGAGGAGGCGATAGATAGATAAATATATATAGATAGCGAATCAGTCCATCCCTAGTCTTCGAAATAATAATAATAAATCCCTGCCGAACCTAGTTCGCTTCGGACGCGCGTCTCCGCTCGGACTCACGTCGGAAACGAAAGCGCGAAAGTCGACTCTCCCTCGAGCCTTCGGCCCCGGGGGGGCGAGCGGGGCCGGCGGTGGGGACAGAGGGGCACCGCGGCCAGCGTGGCCGAGTGGGGCAGCGGGCGCCGCGGCCGCTGCGTCTGCAGCTGCTGCAGCGAGGCGCTGGCGTGAAGCGTCAGCTCGGGCGGCACGCGGCGGTCGCCCCGGTGGTGGGCCGGGCACGGCGCGGGCGGCGCGTGCCGGCGGGCGGGCAGGGCGGGCCGGGCTCAGTAGGCGGACGCCTCCTTGTACTCCGAGTTGTCCATCGTGAAGAAGTCCTCGAGCTTCCACTGCAGAGTCTCGAAGGTGGGTCGCTTGAGCGCGTCCTTGTGCCAGCACTCGAGCATGATCTCGTAGAGGGCGGGCGGGCAGTTGGGCGGGCAGGGCATGCGGTACCCGTGCTCCACCTGGTGCATCACCTCGGCGTTGGACATGCCCGGGTAGGGCGTCCGGCCGTAGGTGACGAGCTCGGTGAGCAGGATGCCGAAGGACCACACGTCGGACTTGATGGAGAACTTGCTGTAGTTGGCCGCCTCCGGGGCCGTCCACTTGATGGGGAAGCGCGCGCCCACGCGAGCCTCGTACTCGTCCTCCTGCGTCATTGCAATTACGATGATTAAAAGAGCCCCTTTGACGTTTACTATTCCCGACCGAATAGAATAAAAGGAAGTCGGCAAATACCTTGATCAGCCTGGCGAGGCCGAAGTCGGCGATCTTGACGATGTTGGCGTCGGCCACGAGCACGTTCCTGGCGGCGAGGTCCCGGTGGATGTAGTTCTGCGACTCCAGATAGGCCATTCCCGCGGCGATCTGCGCCGCCATGTCGATCAGCTGCTGGAGCTTCAGGCCGCGGCCTTTGCCTGCGTCGGAAAGTAAGGATCATTCTCTCGTTCGATCGACCGATACGTGATAAAAATAATGAATTTGCGATTAGTTTGCGGCACCTTGCAGATACTCCAACAGCGACCCGTTCTTCATGAGCTCGGTGATGATGTATATGGGCTCCTCGAGCGTGCACACGGCGTACAGCTGGATGAGCTTGTTGTGTCTGAGTTTCTTCATGATTTGCGCTTCGGCGAGGAAGTCCTTGGGGTCCATGGTGCCAGATTTGAGGGTCTTGATGGCCACGGGCGTGGTGCTATTCCATAGACCCTCCCACACCTCCCCGAATTGTCCATGTCCGAGTTTTCGGACGAACTTCAGAGAGGAACGATCGATCTCCCATTGGTCTCTCGTCCTGTGAGACAGACCTTCGGTCACGGGTTTCTCGACCTGAAATTTAGTTAAGAGTCGATAATAGTTTTCCTTTAAATTTCCGAAGCAGTCTTCAAAGTGACAGTCAAACGACGGTTAGACGGCGCCTTAAACGTGATCCAGGTATAAAGAATAGAGCATGCGCCGTGCGAAATTAACATTAATTTCTAGCGAGAATCGTTTAACCATTAACGAGCCCGAGTGCCAATAAAGTATGAATATTAATAGGTCGTGTTGATGTACGTCAAATAAACGTGCACCATACATAAAAGGTAAAAATAAACATGACTAACGATGGACCGGAGACTTACTTTTACTCGGAGTCCGTAGACCTACTCTCCGGCTCATTGTGCGATGAATTATTATTATCGAGTCGTTCATTCTACGTATGGCCGTTTGAGTGGTGAGCTATTGTATGTTTTCACGTGTCCCCAATGTCAGCCACGAGTGCCCATTAGCCACGTGACCGTCGGCAGACTCTCTGCTGACTAGAAATTTCCTCTACGATACGGCTCTAATACTTTTGCTGCTGTACACTTAAATCGCAGTATACGACGTGTCGGTTAGGGGAGACGGGCCGGCTGCGTATTTGCAATATGATATATTTTTATTCTCCTCACGTAATCTAACACCGACGGTAATAATGGCGACCGACCACAAATCCGAGACTCGACGTCTCATACGCAATACGCAACGATTCGATAAACAATCTTGATTTAAACGGTAATATAAAATTACTGTTATCGAACGAGGCGTTATATCATTGGCTCGTTATCCAATCGTCGATTCGTACACTAATGATATCTGTCACTAAATACTATTGAATGGAACCAACGAATTATGCAATAATTAAATGTTGTTTACGTTTAGTTTGTCAAACTTTAGCAAATCATTTTCGCCGACGTAATAGAGTCGCGAGTGAGTTATTGCACAATTCCTTTTAATATCCCTCGTCCTCCGTTCGTATTATCGCTTATTAAATGCGAAATGCATGTACGGGCTTTTCTCGCAATAAATTCTCAACGATGGCACACATACCTGGCCAAAAAATTATAATACCTGATTAAGGAAAACGAATACATTGCAAATAAATATTATGCTCTAGAAAATTGCTTTATAGAAGAATGACGTAGACGTAGAATAATTTACGCTTTGTCGCAATTAATAAATATAAATTGTTTTTGATTAATTACAAAGTCAGAAGATTGTTAATAACTTACTAACAGACATTGAAGTGTCTTTTTTGTTGAATACATTTTTCGAATTCGGTCGATTTTAAGGTTTAAAAATATCTCGTCCCTCAAAGGTCGCATTCGACCAATATTCATAATTCTAACTAAAAAAAAAACAATATATAATTACATTGACCTTGTGCGATTATAATCAACCGTTCCTTACTGAAAAGCGTAACGAATCCTCTGTAAAAGTTATTTTAAGTTATTCGAGTAGCGAACGCGACTATTACCAACGCCGGATTTTGGCGATTTTTGGAAAACATTCCCTGTTGTTTTCATCTACGGACATAATTAATTAACGGTGCGACTGCACATCATTATTTTCTGGTTCCCGTCTTGCAACTTTCAAAAATGTAACTGGATTTTAAAAAATTTCTACAGAGAATTAATTAACCAGCTCTAGTCTTAATGCATCTTATTTTTTAGTTTATTAAAAATCTTAATAGTTGACAATTTGAGTCTGCCGGCGAAATGAAACATCAACAGATAACGTTCGAGGAAATCGTAATGTCGTGTCAAATATAAAATAAAGTGATTCTTTTGCGTCAATAATAATCAACGTGAACAAAACGCTTCATTCGCATAACTGCTATTCTTCTTTATTATCTCCATGTCTGCCGCATGCAAGTGAGACTTCTTTGGAGAGGGCGAACTCTGCTCTTGTCTTTTATAAGATTCAAATGAAATAGAAACATATTTGACAATACCAATGATATAACCTGTTACAGCACATACGGACTCGGCGCTCTATGAGTTATGACGTAACTGCACCCACTACTAAACTTTAACTAAATTTCAACTTAGAGCCGTTCATAGATATATTTCGCGAAATGTGGTTTTATCGAATCGATTACAAAATATAGAGTCCAATGAAAGCGGGGTCACGACCTTGGCGCCGGTCAGCTTTAGACGAGAGCGTTGCATAACATTGGAAACTTCAAAACGTTTGACATTCTTCAAAAGCTGCATCACCGCGCTTCTATTGAATTATGTATGTTCCTTAGAAGAATTACTCTCAATAATTAAAAGTGCGCGGAATTCACATTTAATTAATACGCGACGGGTTGATGTCATTCTTTGTTATATAAGTCAACTCTTAAACGACGTATTTATTAGATTAAAAAAAAGTTTAACCGTTTCGCAGAATTAACTTCGATCGTCCGAGCTTCGATATCCTACACGTCTTCGAGCACAATGGTCTATCCCTTCACGTAAAATGTTTCACCTTTCGTATATTGGATAATAATTTATGTACTTATATGCATAATAATTACCATTAAGTATTTCATATTTTACGATGAGAGACGGCTCTCCATACACCCATATTCAAATTGATATATTTTCCATTTACGCGGGACGTCGAATCAAACTAAGCGCAGAGAGGACGGTCGATGCTATTTAAGAAACACACCTGAACGCAAGGTTTGCTAAGCGAGACGCAGAGGCCGTCCGCATCCTTGCTGTAATGCTCCACCAGCTCCTGGAGCGTCCTGAAGGTTGTTCTACGAGCGATGAAGAAGCCTCCTTCGTCCAGCTGTCTGATGCGGTAGTGCTTCACCGTGTCGCCGTCGCGGACTGTAAGAAACTTGTTTTATCAAAATCTATAACATACTATTTCAACTTGAAATGAAAATTATTGAACATTTTCACGAAAGAGGAAATCAAGTAAGCATCAATTATATTGAGTTTCGATTAAAATCAACAAATAAATTTTCGGATAGTTTTAAGATATTATTGGGCATATACAGTGGTGGTCATGTAATCAGAAACACTTCTTATGAATAAAGAAAGTATAACTTCAACGTACAAATGTTCGTAAAAAATATACACATTCAATAATTAATAATAATGCAATAATTTAGCCAATCAAATAAAAAAACCCATTAAATGCATAAAATGTAAAACATGTCTTACTTTTAATTACAAAATGAGTCGTACACATGTAGGAGTTTATTTTCTGTTACTGGCCGCTTGGACGCCTAATATTAGAAACATTTTAAAAAAGCATCCATAGCTTGTTATTTTTTTGAAATTGGAGAATAACATTTCTTTCTTGGCTTTTTCTATTATTTTGGCGGTAATTCAAAATTAAATTAGAACTTTATTTTGTTCAAAATGGGCAAATATTAAAGTTGTGACGCGTCAACGAGGCAAATGATTGTTAATTTACATATAGGACCTAAGTGGGCGTGCATAATAATAGCAGAGCATTTAAATTGTTCTGTTAAGAAAGTTTTTAATGCAATTGATCATTATAAAACACATGGAACTGTTGAAAATGTTCTTAGAAAGGCTCGGCCAAGATAACCTCTCCCAGAGAAGATACGCTAATCGTTCGGGTTGCAAAAAAAGAACTAAGTAAAGGCTCGTACCAGATTATAATATAAAAATATAAATCAAGTTTTTTTGTCTGATGACCCGAGAAACATCTCGTCGAGACTGATACGCCGAACATTAATGGAATCTCTCGAAAGGTACCACTTCTTACCAAGCAACACCGAGAGAAGCGATTAATTATTATTCGCTAAAAAATATGTTAATTATTCGGTACGAGATTGGAAAAAAGTGTTATTTTCAGATGAAACAAAAATAAATATTATGTATGATAAATTACGATGCAAAGCGCTATGTTAGACGTCTTGTAAACAATTCTTTTTAATTTTATATACACAAGGAGTATAGTCAAGCACGGTGGCGGTAACATTAAAGTTTGGGGCATGACAATGACTCTAAACACACGGCTAATAGCGTCAAATGTTTACTTACGGCCAAAACCAATATGCAATCTCAATCCAATTTTAGCTGTCATAGACTGACAATTCAATCCATTTCTAAAGAAAAGCATGCCAATATTCAATACATGAACTGAGATACCAATCTAATTATTCAACCAATCGTTCAGAGGGCGGATAAGAGATTGAAGATTGCCCTCTGTATGAAAATGAATGTTTACTCATGCCAACAACCTATCTGTCCATTTTGACAGTGCTTCGATTGGCCAAATCAATCTCGGATTGATATCGGTGAAACTCGTATGATTTGGGTTTGGGATTGCGACCTAACTTAATATTCATTGGGAAAATTTATTCATCTTCGTCATCTTCCAGTTCTAGTGATAGTGATTTGGAAGTTTAAATGCAATTATCCGATTGGGATAGTAATTCTGAAGCTGGAAGAAGACAACGTACTTCTGTGCGAAGACATAAGAAGACAAGAATTTATTATATCCAGAGCCTGAATGACGCCGAATTCACATTTAGATTTAGGTTAACAAAAGAAGCTTTGGAGACACTTTTACACAAAGTGATGTCTATCATATATGACTTCTTGCAGGTTTCATCTTTTCATCAACTTTTGTAAACAAATTTTAAATATTAGCTACAACCAAAAATATTTGTTACTATAGATACTACCTACTAACTCCACTTCAAAACCTCAAGACTCCAGCAGAACATCTTTATAACGAATCTCAAATACGAAGCAGAAATGTGGTGGAAAGGACATAATATGGTGTTTGGAAAAAATCGGTTTGTCAAAAAAGGTTTTGCTTCAAGTATCTCGTGTACAAGCCGTGATAGTGGCATGTGCAGTGTTGCACAATATTGCTATTGATATGCGAGATGAACATTTTGAACTACTGCAACAAGTAGATGAACAAGCTGATGATATTGATCAAAGCGCAATTGACAACGTGGGAAATGCAAGTGTGCGAAGTAATCTTATAAGTGATTATTTTGCTTTATTACTATAATATTTTATAAATTACAACATTTTTGAGATAAATTAAATAAAAATTCAATGCTTTTATTTAAATAAAAATACAAATTTTTAATACAATACATCCTCGCTCCAGGCACAAAATCTATTATTTTTCTAATTTATTTAACAATATATTTTTTTCTATGGCCCATAATTATCTTTTATGCTCTCTTTCTTCCTCTTCAAATGCCCATTGCTTTCTCTTATTTAGAAGCTCTTCCTTTCAATTGACTTTCATTTCCTTCGACAGACAACAATATCATGTCTTTGACTTTTTCCTCGATAGAGATCGGGGTAAGAGGAGTAGCAGCACTAGGGCCACCTCCTGTACGATATGTTTCAGCATGTATCAAGGCAGACTTTTTTCTTGTAGCCCTCTTTAAGCTTTAGCACTGCGAAAGTTTACCCCACTTGTGCTATTAAACAGCGCCTCCAGCGTCTTCCAGCACTGCTCTTTCTCCTGCCAGGTGACTGAGTCACTCTTTTTATTTTCTAATATATTTTTATGGTCAGCAACAAGCGAAGTTAGAAGGTCAACTTCTTCCCGGCTGAAATTGACGCTTCTTTCACGTTTTTGCGTAGACATTTTTTTAAGTTAAAGAACCAACCTCGAATCACAAAAACAAGATACACAAACTACTCAGAGAAAATTTATATTTGTAATAATATGTACTAAAATACTCAATAACCTAACAAACAAAAATACCATATGAAAATGACAGCCCGTTTCGTTACAAGTAATATTAAATGACCAACAAAAAGGTTAAGGTCCTATGTTTTTCTATAGAATTTTGTAACTTTATTTGTTCGTAACAAAAAAACAAACAAAACGTTGCATAGCTATTTGCTACTTTATCCATACATTGTGAAACAGACCCTATTAGTCTTACTTATTTTATTTCGTTCCAAAAACAGCAAACTTTTGGTATGCTTGAACACAACATATTGCATTGAACGAAACGCGGTCGAGAGGCAAGGATCACGCAAAAGATTGCTGTCAATCTTTTGTCAAATAAACAATCGGATAGCAGAAATGTTTATTGGCATGCAGATTGGAGATCGGTCTTTAGATATGAAGCAGTCCAAGATTGGTTATAATCATAGATTGAGGATACATTATTAATTTTGGCCGTTAGCGAACAGCGTATGTCAAATCTAATGTTTTCAAATCGTTTTTAACGATAAACGATAACGGATTTAAACGCGATAAAAAATTTCTGGTATATTGTTAAAAAGAAAGTTTCAAACAAACGTAACACCAGTCAAAACGAACTATATAAAGCATTTGTTGAAGCATGGAATTCAATCCTTCTAGAAAAATGCATGAAATTGATTGAATCATTGCCACGTCGTTGCAGTGCTGTTATTGAAAATAAGGGTTACGCCACTAAATATAATTTATAACTATTGGTAGGCTATAGGATACTGCTATTACGTAAATAACAATACCAATTACTAATACTTAAAAATATAGTATTTAATACTTTTTGTTGTTGTTTCTAATTAGTTGACTATAGTTCATACCTTAAAACCGATTTTAATGTTTGTCCGTAATGTAATATTGAAACTGCACTTATGTAACGGGATTTATATTATTTTTCTAATAAATGATAAATCGTTGAACATTTTGTTGTCCTATTTATTGTTTAAAAAAATAAAAACGATTGAGGTAAAGTGTCTTACATAATGTAAAGGACCGTTGGTAGTGTTTCTAATTATACGACCACCAGTGTATATATATGTAATTTTGACCACTCTTAGAATTTAATACTTGATTCCCAAAAGGATTCTCTCTCGTGACTAAGCACAGTCCCGGTGACAAACAAATAAATGAACGTACTTTTAGTATGCGTAAAACATGAATTTATTTAGAACTAGTAGAATCGGCCAAGCGTTGCTGTGGCTAAGATTTTTGTTATATTACATAGTAGTAAACTATTCAAGAGAATCGGCAGGAGAACACCAATCCACCATGCTTTTTTGGTGGTTATGCCATTAAATTGTAGCTTATGTGAAACGTTGGTATTTATTTTGATAAGAATCAATACCTAGGTACGAATAAAGAGCCTTTTCTAGCGGTGGTATTTTAATAAAAAAAAAAACTTGAGAGGTGTCAAGGGACACCCGGATGGAACGAAGTTCCTTTCGATTAATTTATATTTTAAATGGTATCATAACAGTATGATAGATTTTCTCGACACCAATATTATATTTCATCGTCTATTAAAGTTTTAAGAGACCAGGAATCTAGAAGAGGAAGAAGTATGATGTCCTTGTGCTACGCTGGGGTTAAATAGTAAAATAACCTAAATATAAAATTAAGTGGCACAATTAATAAGCATATTTCGTATTTCGTGGTTCAGATATTTTAATTCAGTCTCAACTGGTTCATCTCCTTGTAGAAGGTGTTCTCGTTGTTATATTAGTTCACTAAGTTTTGAATTCGCAGAATTACAATGAATAATTTTAAAGGTATTGTATTTTGCAAGGAAACTAGGGACCCCGCATTTATTGTACAGGGATTCTGGTGTACGTTTACTTCGAATAATTTAGTTAAGAGATTCCAAAAATAATTTTAATTTCTTGTCCCTACGAAAAGAAAAGAAAAAGCCAACATCACGAGGTGTTTCCAGGCGGTCACCCATCCAAATACTGACCTCGCCCGGCGTTGCTTAACTTTGGTGATCGGACGAGAACCGGTGTTTTACAATAGCAAATAGCAAAAAAGTGTCGTGACAACTTTTCGTAAGAATTTTTTCCGTCTAGCCCCCTTTCACAACGCGCGATAAGGAACTTCGTTCCAAAAAATGAATAAAAGGACGCTTTTGTGACGTAACTATAAAAGATAGAGACATGCATTTTTATAGATAGTGATGTGTCCTGAAAATTTTTAATACATCATTTTGTTTTATCATTAATAGTTTTCGCAGCGCACCCGATTAAAGGAAGGTTTTTGTTTATTTTTTTACACCTTGGGTTAGATTATTCAAGTTTTAGTAAGCATCCCTAATTTTTTTGAAAATGAAACATAGCCTATGTCACTCGGGAATAGTGTGCTTGCTTGCCAACGGTGAAAGAATTTTTGAAATCGGTCCAGTAGTTTCGGAGCTTATTCATTTCAAACAAACAAAAAATCAAATCTTTCCTCTTTATAATACAACAATTAGTTCTCAGAAGTGGCCCCACTTCGCCGAGTCTTCTTGCCGAGGCGTTAATACGACCAATAAGTGTGTGTGTTGTTTATTATATTAATGCTCCATTAGAAACCTATAAATATTATTTCAATAAAACGCATTTCAAAATTTTTGCGTAGATTTTAATTCAATGTCAGCGATTAACATAGAAATGCGTTAAAAATGTGTATTTATTTTTAATAATATGTAATTACCAGATAACATTAGATAGTGATTACACACACTGTATTGTGCAAGACGTTTCGCAATCATTTTTCAAGGAAAAAATTACCGGTCGATTGTTATGTATAATGAAAATATAATAAAACTTATTATCACTATATTAACAGTCCAATGCCATACTAACTATGTATTTAATAAGCATAATGTTGCATCCTCGCTCGACCCCCCCTTCAAGTTTTACAGAAGCTCTTATTAACTTGAGCTTAGCTCAGCTCAGTATAAGTATATACGAGGGGTGATCCAAAAGTAATGATAATCGGTTATTTGTAGAGCATATAAAAATATGAAAAAAATTGTTTTAGCTTCCTCATATATCCACTAGTTCAGCATAAAAAAATCATATAAATAGGCCACGATTTCCGGCAGGTACGTTCATTTGAATACGAACAGACGGAAAGTAAACATCAAAATGGAGAAAAACGAAATCAGAGCTGTCATAAAGTACTTCTTTTTGAAAAAAATGTCTACCAAAGACATACACAGCGACCTAGTGGAAACATTGGGGGACTCTGCTCCTCCATATTCCACAGTTGCAAGCTAGGTAAAGGAGTTCAAGCTGGGTAGAACATCCACAGAAGATGAACATCGCGAGGGACGCCCATCCACGTCCCTCAATGCGGAAAACGTTACAAAAGTCGAAGATGTCGTATTGGCAGATCGAAGAGTGACCATAAGGCATGTAGCTGAGATCACAGGGATCTCATATGGCGGTGTTCAAAGAATCTTTGCAAACGAGCTGCATATGAAAAAGGTCACTGCGCGTTGGGTGCCGAGAATGTTAACCGACGAGCAAAAGAAAAATCGAGTAGACATTTCGAGGGCGAATTTCGAAAAGTTCCAGACGGATCAGGAAAATTTTTTGTTTCGTTTCGTGACCATGGATGAGACCTGGATCCATCATTTTGATTTGGAAACTAAACAACAGTCAAGGACTTGGAAACGAGCCTCTTCCCGACGCCGAAGAAATTCAAGGTGTCAAGTTCGGCAGGAAAGGTTATGGCGTCCGTTTTTTGGGATGCCGAAGGAATTATAATGGTGGAATACTTGGAAAAAGGAGCCACTATTACAGGCTCTTACTACGCAGACCAAATAAGAAGATTGCGGGAGGCCATCAAACAAAAAAGACGAGGCAAACTCAGAGCTGGAGTGTTGTTTCACCAAGACAACGCACCGTCTCACAAAGCCGCCGTTGCGATGGCTGCCATTCAAAAAACGGGATTCGAATTGCTCGAACACCCACCCTATTCGCCAGACCTGGCTCCCAGTGACTTTTACCTCTTTCCCCGGCTCAAGGAATACCTCCGAGGCAAAAAATTTGACGACGATAGCGAGGTGATGACTGCTGTAGAGGTGTTTTTCGAGGGTCAAGACAAAGAATTTTTTTCAAAGGGAATTATGGGTTTAAAAAAAAGATGGACTAAATGTATTGACTTGCTAGGAGACTATGTAGAGAAATAATTTTTTTTTTTACTTAAAATATCCTTATTTCATATTGATTATCATTACTTTTGGATCACCCCTCGTATATATGTGCCTTCTGATGTTTTGTTAAGACAGCTCACCGCAATTGAGTTATAATTTATGAATACTACAAAACTTAATAACGTATTACAAATTTCACTTTCCTTAATGATTGAGAAAGTGTTTAGACGTTTATATCCCCCATTGTAATCGTGCTTTATACGCGTTACGCAGAATCTATTAACGACGATTTCAGCGAATAATAGTAACTTTTACTCTGATATACGTTTATTATGATAGTTGTTATTATTAATAATGAAACAATTAACATGCGACGGTTACCCGCCTTACTAGGACTTAGGACTGAGTAAATGTAAATTTAGAATTAAATTAACTTCGTTTCTGACGTTCATATGTGTACTTGTATCTACATTATACCTATATGAATAAAGTTATTTTGTGTTTGACTTTGAATAAATAAAAAGGAATAAAGTGGAAAAAGTAATTGTCAGGTGTTAATACTTATGCAAATGAATGTAACGCATTAGTGGTGCATGAATGTTAAGGTCAAAAAACAACTAAGGCAAGAGAACAAAAGCAGTTTTCGTGGTAGGCCTTCAAACCTAACACTAATTATAGCCAAGGACACCTCGTTTCTTTACAATAACGATTCCATAAAACATATTAAAGGGGTATTACAGGTTGTTCTATCTTTCCAGAATAATGAGTTTAGTATTATGAGGTAATAGTACATGCCGACGCGACGTGGTCTGCAATCATATAGCAGATTGGCGCAACATAATTTAAGTCGTCTCTCAACGCTGTTACAATTCGAGCGAGAGCCACTGAACTGTATGTAGGATTTCATTACAATTCAACGTTAGTAACTGACGAGATGTAATTCTGAAAATAAAATCACTTGCTACGGCCTGAGCTAAGAGAGTTCTATGTCCCTTCTAAATACATACACACTGAATCAATAATTTATTACACTGGCAGTCCTAACAATTCACTTATAATTGCGTCAGAATAAAAAGACATGAATATGCAGTAATGAAGTTTTTAAAATTAATTAGTCGTCAGTCACGAGTGGGCATTTATCGTTCTAGGCCTTTACACATGTCCGTTTGTTCCCACGACGCCAGAGAACTTGAAAAACTTAACCGGTTTACTATGAAGATTCAATCGTCGAAGGGCGCACACTTTGTACATCTAGCCATTGCCCTCGGTTTCTATCACGCACAGAGTTGCCACATTTTACGCCTTTTTTCCAGAACGCACAATGAATTTGAATAGATAGATAAAACATATAGGCACAGAATACAATATAGGAAATGGTTGCACTAACCCGACAGCGAGAAATCGTTGTGTCGACTTTCCGAATCACGAATCAGAAAAGCCCCATGTTCATTTTCCGGCAGGAGTAGTTTCTTCTCTGCTTCAATTCGTTTTATTTTTCGGAAATACCATCTGTGGAGAAAACATAAATTAATGTTCATTACGTACGATATATATTATATATATGTTCGTACGAAAAGAAATTATGAATAAAACAATTTCATTATTGGAACTGTCCCTCTATCCAGAAAGCTTCGAGATGACTCAACAGCGACGAATTAATGAATATTCCGTATTCTGTCGGCGCACTCACGCGCCGCGAATACTTGCTTATTGTTTAACTGATTTTAACGTGAAATCTCGAAAGGATATGACACTACACCATTTAACGATTTGCATTTTCTGTTAGTCATTCTTAAATTTGATACAAGAAACAATTCTAGTATAATATATAAAAAAGCGAGTGCATGTTTAGCGTTGATACTATTCACGTTACACGACGTGTAAGTAACGCGCTAAGTATTTCTTAGTAGCAATGTTGCAAAATTCCAGTACTACACAATACAATAGCAGATTGTTGAGAATTTCAAATTACAGACGTGGTCCGTCGACATCCACTTATCAGTAAGCTCTGATATTTATATTTTTAATTAGTGAAGTTTATTGAGACCATGTTTCACATACAATTACAACCCATAAGGGACGAGACCCGTTTGTTATTTTAATATCTCAATTAGTCCAGTCAGTCAAGACAATTAATTCATTATAATTCCAAAAGTTTTCAAATTTTGATGTAAGGTCGGGAGTGGTATTAAAACAAACTATAAAATTTTGCAACCTGCTCTGCGGTCCGGAACATTGTTAAAAATAAGTTTTGGTCGTGAAAAAAATTCCAAAAGTTCTGCAAACTTGGGGAAGTTTTCGATATAATATTTCATATCACGTATAAAATTTGCAACCAACCTAAGTGTACGGAACATTTTTTGTTATTAAAAATTAATGTTTTTCTTTATTAAACTGAAGGAAAACATTCCAAAAGTTCTGCAAATTTGACAGATATATCGAAAATAAAATAAATAAGGTTGGTTGCAAATTTTATACGTGATATGAAATATTATATCGAAAACTTCCCCAAGTTTGCAGAACTTTTGGAATTTTTTTCACGACCATACAGCAAAAATTAATTTAATTGCAATTTTAACAATGTTCCGGACTGCGGACAAGGTTGCAAAATGAGATTTATTGTCGTCCCAATGTACCATTCACTTGACCGAAGTTTGAAAACTTTTGGAATTATTATCAAATTTTCGATTTCGAATGTCTATAATGACTGGTCTAAATATTATGTGTTGAATAGTGTTCACGGGAAGGGACGCAATTCTTTTTGTTTTTCTTGTTAAGCAGCTATTGACAGGATTTCAACGATTTATAATAATAGTAGGTTCGATAATGAAATATTTCATTTTTTTATAGAAGAATCGTTTGGTAAAATAATCAAGGTTTTATAACGTTTGTGACGGTGAGTTTTAATTGTTTATTGGATAACGTAGAGGCACAGATTGAATAACTACATAAACTTTAAGAGATTGACAACTTACAATCTGAAGTTACGAAGAAGAACGAAGGGGCAAATAAAAACAAGGTTTTCCTAGTTCACTTGCATCGTCAAAAGAAAAATATATAACAAAGGGAAACTACGATCTTATTATAATTCAATGTCGGATTCTGACGATAAAATCTAAAAGGATAATTATTGGTAAAGGAGCTGTGTCACAATAATCATAAAAATGCACCGTGAAAACTAAGCTGTGTTGTGACTATTGAGTATCGAGACTAGGTTTATTACCGGCAGAGTCCTCGTCACGTGCTAAGGGCATTCCAAGGGTCACAGATCTGTTGCAGACTAGGCCTGAATGAAGGCCTAGCTAGGTTGGCTACGGACACACCAGTAGAATTGATTAATTGAATTGGAGAGGTTTTATCCTCACTTATCTTGCCATATCGTCATTTTAATAGAGCACAATTTACATTACTCTATATTTCATATTATTACTCCAGGAGCGGCATCGTGGATTTACGGAAAACAAAACGATTTCAACAGTACTTAAAACAAGGTCAAGAGTTTTAGCAGTTTCTAATTATAACGTATAATTTAGCTGCAGCCATTTAGGTTGTCTTGTGTAATAAATTTGCATCGGAAGCAGCGAAGCGAACATAACTCGTTGCTTATACAAAACTTGCTAGCGATGTTTAGGATTCCGATTCTATTAATATCAGGTTCGAAATGAACACGGTTATTAAACTCGTCGGGTCTTAAACTGAACGAGAGGTGCGCGAGCCCCGCTGGACCAGACGACAACCTGACCTTGACCTGCATTTCGTATAAGATATCGGTTCTCTAGATCGCATTGTCTCTATCAAGTGTGACATGACAAAATCGGATATGCGCCTGCGCCTACGTTTCGGTCAATAAAAACATGCACGTCCAATGCAGCTACGTAAGTTTTTCTTTCAAGTGAGTCATGAACTAAACATTTACTTAGAACTGGTTTGTAATGTATATTATTAGTTCGGATTGTGAATTCAAATTACTTTAACGACATCAAGAATTAAGATTTATTTTCACACATTTATCAGATCTTATCAAACAACTTTCCACATTCCGCAAACAGACGAAGAAATTGTTTCTTTCACTAAGTAGTGTATACTTGATACTAATGAACTACATTTAATAAAAACCGACTTATCCCGCAACTTCACTACAAATAAAGTGCATTGAATGTTATACAAAACTCAATATAGAAACAGGACTTTCTTTGGTCTCTTTGTTTGAATAGATTCTATTGGATACATTCGAAAGTACAAACAGAGTCAAGCAAATATGACTAGCTTCCTTTATTGCTGACATCTTATATCGCGTAAAAGTATTCGCAAACTACTTATCTTCGGCAAATCATGTTGATAATCATTTAAATTCGTGCAATTTCAAATTAGAGATTCGCCCTAGTACGTTTAGTAAATTATTTCCTATATCGATGGAAAAGAACAGCGACGTAGGTACACGTGCCTTCAACAATGGGAACAATTGAGTAGTAATTAGAATTGAAGCATTTATCTAAGCAATTACATCCCGCTTGGCATTTTGTTTTCCATTGTATTTTGTTTTTATTGCGAATGCTCTCGTAGAAAATATTTTTGCAATACTATGTCAAAAGCCATTATCATTAGAAAACGAAACGAATTACATTAATCAACGGGATCTATCTCGTGTTGTCTTTCAAATCTTTTTCTCACTTAGGTTTCAACAGTTTTCTTGGCAAGGGCAAGCGATGAAGTTACATTACATTGTACGAGGACCAACTGCCTTTAAATCATATTTAGCGCATTTTTTAAGATGTAAGGAGATTCGTGAACCAAAAACCCCATTAAATATAATAAAGCGAACGGTAAAAGCACAATATACGGACGTTTGTCCGTTAGTTAGTCACATAAATAAAAGATAAGGATAACAATTGGACGAATATGGCTGGCACGGAATTTAAAATGAGGTTTTCCCAATAGGCATCATAACTTCACCTAGGTCGGAGGTACCAATTGACAGTACATTAAGCAATTAAAATGATTCATAATACAAATACAATTAATGAATTGAGTATTCTCGAAACGGAATTCTCTGGGTTTTCCTTTAACCAAAATATATTTTAATATATGTAATTGAGTCAGTGCCACAAACGGTCATATCGTAACAACATCCATTGCCACTTTTGTTAGTCGCATATTGAATGAAACTGAAGGTTTCGGAGAAATGGCTCATTTACGATACATATATGACATTATGCCTTTTGCATAATAATGTTTATCCGCATATACAATGTTGTTTTCTAAGGATTTAAACAAACAAAAGCAAAATTATACACATTTATTTATAGACGGATAAACAGGAAAGTAAAATAGCTATAGGGACGTATTTCAATTGATTAGTATTTGGTGAGGTGGTGGTGGTGGTAAATAACGATGACATTAGCGAACTTGACAATGAGTCGTTACGCGTTAGTATCATTTGTTCCTTTATAATTACCGACGCTATATTAGGTCTAGGCACAGTGCAAAAATTGGCACAACGCATTCTAAGTTTACCACTTTTTGAGATGACGCAAGTATTCCATGATCCGCCTCTAGAACAAGACATTTTAAATAGCTGAAGTTATATGATGAATATAACAGCATGGTAAGTCTCCAAACAAAAAGCAAAAACAAAAGATAAAACCAGTTGTATTGTTCTTTAGCAAGACGAACACCATGGGTCGTTGTGATAAGACTGACCACGTGGTTTAAACAATGAAAAAACGCATTCAAATATTAATAACTTGTAGGTTTAGGGTGTTTCATTGTACCTTACGAAATAAGTGCAACAGATACAGAATCGAATTCGAGATAGAAATATACAATGATTAGCATCCGTCAATTTGAAACTTGACTTGACTAGAAAGCAACTTGTCGACACAAAAAAGCTGACATTGTGAATTTGCGTTACGATAAGTAGGTACTTGAATATTAAATAATACCTAACTCGATTAAGTGAAAGTGAAAAGAGCTCGGCTTCAGTTACAATATGATTATTAATTTAGTTTTTTGTATGGCACATGTAAGAGCAAGGCGTATTTACTTTTTATTCAGTGCGCGTCTCGTTTCAGCTTCGAATACCCAAGCATCCATGATGTGTATCACAAATCACTATAGACGGCGTCATGGCATTGCGAAATAACACAGCAATAGGTGTCATAGTAGAACAGTGGACGGCACGATTTCAAATGTTTTCAAACACTGACTTGGTCACAATAATGTTTTTTTGATAAATAATTACGTGGATTTGACTCAAGCGAAATAGTAACACTGATTATGAAGCTATAATCAGACGATATAATCATATTCGATAAGACATATTTTTTAATTATCTGCTAATTAATAAATTCAAAACATGTACCATTAATCACTATCAATATAGCTCATTGCTGCTGCCAATAAAACGAATAATGGAGTATTTAAAAAAAAAAAAATTGTAAGGTGGCCGAACGAAAGAGTTTATACCTTTGTCTTTTCTTAAACGGTCTATTAACGTTCGACATTGTGATTCTATATGAATAAAAAATCTTTCCATAATAGTTGTTCTTATATAGGTGTGGTGTAATTAAGAGTCTGTACACCGTATACTTTCTATATAAGCTGCTATAGGCTTAATTTAGACTCAACGAGGAGTAGAGATAAATTAAATGGGTACATAGTAGTGAAACTTTAGAGCAATGAGCAGACAACCCTCAAGGTTAATATGGGAATCTAACACCTAACAACACATCCGTATACGTAGTCTTAATATCTAATAAGTTCGCGCGGCATCGTCGCGGTTCGTCTTTGGTTGAGAGACCCCTTTATAAACATAATTGGAAGATACCAGAAACTATTGAATTAATCTGGACAGGAAATAAGGAAACAAATAAAACTAAATCACAATCGCTTCCGATGGGTCAAATACAGATTTCGTGAGTGTCACCTTGACGGTTCATTTCCTGAGTTGACTTCCAATCGCCAAAGTGCCGAGAGGAAGACATCGACCGGTGCAGCGACCGAACAGACATAGCCTTGGACGCGTGCTCCCTGCATTCTAATCAGACGGCCTTGCGGAAGTGCGTGTTCGACACTTGCTCTCGTAACACACTCCACGATAAGCTCGCGTTCAGAGCCTCACTTCTAAGCGATGAAACAAGTATTTCTGGCTATGGATATAACAGTTATTCAAACAAAACGCGCTTCATACTTTAATTAACAGACTCACGAGAATACGCTAGTGCATTTCTATGTCAATGCATGTTCTGTAAAGAGTTTGTCGGACGAGGAGATCGGAATTGATTAGCAGAAAAGCTGATAACCAGTTTCGTACAACGTTATACAAACATACGTTTAGTAAAGTAGATCGACCTGGCGTCTTACAGAGATGCACATTTAAATCTTACTCATTGAACTAATTTTGGCTAAACAAAGTGACAATGAATTAAATCACTTACGGCATAGAGTTCAGCTTCATATATGTATCCAATGGAAAAGTGTCCAAGCTACTATTGTTTACGTTTGAGTGTGACAATCTTCGGGCGGTGCGCATCCAACTACCTCGCTGTCTTCTAAAGCCCTTATCATTCTTCAGAAGCTGCAAATGCCGTTTGACTAAATCGTGCCATCTCCATTTGACGGTGGCGGGCGAGTCGCTGGCTGCATCTTCTTTGCACATTTGTAATCCATCGCTGAACCTTCTCATCGTTTGTAAATATATTTCGTTCGATTTCGGCGGAAGGCTTCTTCGCCGTTCGTCCGCCAAAATGCCTGAGCTTTGAGAGTTTTGTTCGGCAATCCACTTAGAAATAAAATCATCTTTATCACAGACCTGCGTATTCACTGGCTCTTCTTTATGTGGAGGGATCCAATCGAGACTAACCCACTGACTAGATTTTGGCTTAGATTTAAAAATTACGTCTATTTCTTCGTCACAATCCGACGAACCAATGGAGCAAACAGATGTTTTTTTCCTCCTAAACCGCGATTTAATAATGGGTTTGGTGTGAACTTCGGTATTTGTAAGATCTTCAAACATATCCCCTTTTCTATCATCCTGTAAACTCTTAATGGTCTCAATATTCGCGTAAGAGTTTTCGGAGCAAGAGGAATCGACGCTAAATCTATTTCTTTGCAATGGTCTGAATTTTGCTACAGAATCTTCGTTGAAATGATCGAGACCACATCTAATCTCTCGCTCACTCGTTAAAGAAATTCGTCTTTCATTAGATTTTTCGTTTTCTATTTCTATTATTTTGGCCATACAAGGAAGAATAGAATCGATAGATTTCGATTTGAAGACTTTATGATCGATAAGGCCATCCTCGCCATGATTATTGGAAAATAAATTACTATCACTAAATTCTATTATCCTGGTAATTTTCTGAAGCACTTCGTTCTCCTTACTTTTGGAAACAGGCGAATGACTATCTTCAAACTCGATTATCCTCGTTATTTTTTGCGAACATTCTTTTTCTGGATCGTTATTAATTTCTTCGTTATTTAAATTATCTAAGTCTATTATTCTAGTTATTCTTTGAGTGATATTTTCAGTACAGTGTGAAATACTAGGGCCAGTGGACGAGACCTCGTCCATCATGTCATTGTTAGTTGCATTAAAAAGCGTCATTACACTATCTCTAGTATTTTGCGAATCGGTATAGTTTGTACTGGAGTTTTTTAACGTTACCTTATCTTCTAAGGAATTATGTCGACTCTTGGCCATTTGTAACGCACTTTCGGACAGGAAAACACAAGGAACTTCCACTTGCATTGATATTTTCCTTTGTCTTGAAGTGTTTTCTTTTTCTTCATTAAGGTCATTTTCAATGTTTTCTGGAAACGTGGTATGTGGTAAAACTATCGGGGTGCCGGCTACCATGCGTAAAAAGTCTGTTACGGCCGCTATGTGAGCCCCAGTGACGACACCTTGTAATTTAACACCAGATACCTGATGTGGTACTAATTGATTATCACGCATACACCAAACCACGGGCAGAGCCCCTTCGGACACCATCGTCGAGTTTAATTTAACGAACGGAACAAAGTATTACTTTTTCGGTTACAGTTAACACAACAATAATCAAAAATCGAGTCACTTTTGTAGTTCTGGGCTACATCCCACACTTTTAATAAAAATCAGGTTTAAATAATCAACTGAACAAGTTAGTATCGTAAAGGGCGTCATAGCGCGTTACGCGCGAGTTAAAGCGACGCTGAGCACGGCTGTCGTGCGCGTCCGGACACGACAGAGGTCGCGAGAGATAAGGCGGTGAGAGTCGTGGGCGCAGAGCTGAGACCGCACCGCCCCGCTACCACGCGCCACCATCTCTCTCGCCGTACATCAACTACTATTTGATGCACTTCTCGGCCGAATTATGTAACGGTATCGTTAACACGTCGAGCCCTTTAAAATAGTAAAACTTATCAGTGGCTTCTGCAAACGAACTACATGTTAACTTATTAATTAGACTAATAAAGAGAATTCGTAGCAATAATCTTAAAGAGAAATGACAGCCTGGTTAAAAATATAGCGCGAGTGTTGCCATGTTACGTTATGCACAAATTTTCTTAATTTGCATAAAATATGCAAGTACACCAATTCATGATCTGCATTACAGACGTAACAGCCGAAGCCAAATTAGTAAACCGATCGTCAACCGCGGACGTCGTTTATTGCAGGTGAACGATTAATACAATTGTGTATTCCATACATTCCCAATGCTAATTTAAGTTACACTTCTAAAATAGCCATATGGACGAGCGACGCCTTTGGCCGGCTGAGATTGATTGCGAAGCCTGAAAGTGGGTAATAAGACATCCCGTGTGAAGTCAGGTCATCCTGTCAGAAACAGTTAGGTCTCTTTGTGTTGGCCTTATCGGTGTCAGGGCAGTCCATCATGTCGTCGTCGAGGCGGAGACGGAATTCCACAAACTCATCCACACTATTTAACACTTATCGGTATTTTAATCACTTTAAGTATAAATATTCCGCCAGCATTTTATTGTCTTGGTACCTTAGAGGTATATCTATGAGTGTAAGCGGTATTTATTAACCCTCCATAAAAAAGGAATAACATGGAACATGTTGCGTAGAAACTAGTTAAAGCAACTTTATGCACGAATGCCATTCAACAGTTACGACCGGCGCCGGGGCAACTTGGGATGCGCAGCTCGCAACGGCCACAGACAAATCGGATACTAATTATCCTAACAACGCCTAATTAACAGGCGAACAAAGCTATAAGAGACGCGCGAGTACACGGGCTAACTAAATGTAGCATTAAGTGATTATCTAATTACATGTTAAACGAATACAAGTTTTGTCTCTTTAATCATTTATAACATATGCCATTAGTTAGGTAACTATTTTTTATTACTTGTCAAGTAGAGCATATTAACTAAGAGATTTTTTCACTTTTATCTAATTGATCTCTAGTTGGCCTGATTGGAATAGGAAGTAATGTCGACGAGATGGGCTGTTTTCAATTAATCAGCTTGTTAGTCTATGGTTTTAGCATGGCTTAGACAGGTGCCTGCTTTTGCAATGAAAATAAACACGATTTTATTTAAATTAACTGCACACAAAAGAAATTGGACCAAACAGGAAGCCACTTCTAATGTCAAGTTTGAATCATAACGATATCATACGAACATAAGATGCCTGTGCGCAATACAATGCGCGGTGACGCCGACGACGTCACTATGACCTCCGATATGTGATAACGAGCTTGGTGTGGATTCGAAGAACAACTTTCTGTTTAGCGGAACTTTGGGGTGGCCCGGAGGCAGGAAAATTCACATCCTTATATTTCATATAAAAATTTATTTATTTGATCTAATAAAGATATGAATTGATTTATAGCGAAGGCATTATTGTGAAAAGGCAAATAAACTGTATTATTATTATTATTTATTACTGTAAATGTGTTTGTAAACTCTGTTCCTTAATTTCATGCAAATGAAGTAGCGGGAGTCAATATATTATCTTGTTCAGTTAGGTTTCCTTGAAACAGCGATTTCGACAAAAGAAATATTATAAGAGATTTACGCCTACCAACCTTGAATTAATATGAGACAATAGAATTTTTCAATCATCTCAGAAACTTGCGATAAAATCTCAAAATATTCTTGGTTGCTGGAAAATTATTATAAATTATAATTTAGTTCGTTTCAATTAATAATTATTGCGATCATTATATTGATTATTGCGCAAACTTTGCTAAACTATTCGCCCTATAGTAGGTACACGAGGAATCTCTTCGTACACACAGTTAATTCTACCTGTGCGAAACAAGAATTGTCAGAAAATAATTCTTGAGGTATTTTTAAAGTAGGTTAGATGTTTTATAAACGGTGTCAGAAAGTACATGTGTTATGATTAATCGCCCTTGATGTAAGATGAATTTAAAACACACCAATGCACCGTGCGTTTATAACATAAAAATGGGAATTCTCATTTTTGGGCGTAAAGCACCTGGTATCATTAACCCATCCTCGTAATATCTTTCATAAGGGCGGATGCATGTTACTTTTAGTTCAGTTATCTGTGAAACTTGGATTCCTAACTACTACCTAGTCCAGTGTGAGCAAAATTAATAAGATTTATCATAAGACAAAAATGGGTGCATTTCGTTGGTTACCTCGAATGGGAAATATAGACTAAATATATTCTCAGAATATGAGACTTGAGCAAACGTAAGTTAACAATTCTTTGAATGAAGCACGTCAAAGTTTTGTTTTTATCAAAGAGTAAGTTGAAGGTCGATGAGTCGTATTTTCAAGTGCAAGTTATTGAGAAACAGTTTGGAAATTACGCGCCACGCCTGCGATACCTAGAGATGTGGGTAAACATTACGTAATACAAAAGCCAGAGTACCCCTTCGAGTGGTCGGTGCACATTTATGTCGATCAGCGCTAGCTCGGTAATTTCGTGGAAACGGTCAACGTCGAGACGTTGGCGCCAGGACGCGGCGCCTTCGCCGACATCACTTTTTCACCAAATTAAACGTCATTTCAATTTCAAAACCGAGCACGGATAAGATAAACGATTTATTGATAGTAGTTCGCAATTTTAAACACGAAATTATCTTAAAGTTCGACTTGTTCATGTAAGCGCGATAAGGTTTCAAACTATAGACATGTACGTCTGTATATATTATGCATACGAGTACTCTGAGCCTATGATAGAGCCGAATACGGCACTATTGCTCACGAGGGGCGAACGTGGCGTTTGGCACGGCAGAGCAAGGGAAATGTCGATATCGGAACAAAGGCTGCAGAGAGCGATAACCTCATAACAGCATACCTAGCACCCTTTTAACAAAACAAAACCTGCAACGAAACTAGGTTAAGCGTCGGGAGGAACCACGTTATGCAGTTTTTATTTCATTCCATTAATTTATACTTTACCTATAGATAACTGATAAATACTAGACATTCTAACAAATACTCCGGTATGTGGAATAGCAATGTGATAAAGTCAAATGTATTTATAGACTGATGGTCGTCGTTTTAAATTACGTAACACAGGTAACATACCTGCAATGGTAGTATGCACATTGGTAATAAAGCTGGGCTCGCAGCGATGCTGCAGCGCTCGAGCAGCCGAACACATGAAAACATGACACGAACGGGTAACGTACAAGTCAATTTGCTTGTCTCAATATTCTCGTGGTACGTCAATCTGCAGATTACGGTTTAAGAGCGTTCTAGACGCGAACGTAGAAAGTTGCGGCGCGACTCGTCGGCGCCCGCTCGTGTCCTGCGATTCGCATTCTCCAGAACTTAAAACGACTAAAAAGTAAGCGCCCGTAAAAGCAAAGTCTATCGCGGAGCTTCTAGGTGATAGAGAAAATAGACAATTATAGCACACATCGAAGCTATCTGCGCTAAGAATAAACCGCTAATGAATAGTTTGTTGCACCCGATCGACCCGTACGCAGTTACATAAAACACTCGCGCCGATCCAACTTGAGCTTTTAATCTCCGAGTAGTGACCGACGATTATTTACTTCATGTAGGAAACTCGCCTATTTTTTGTGTTTGAATAAACAAGTCGTCGAACACAGAGCATTCGAGGAAAGTCTATATTTCAGCTTTGTAATAATCGCTTTTTAACTAGAGAAAGAGGCATTATCATAATTATAGCTAATCTTCTATTCCTGGCTTGATGAGCCACCGGCTAAAGCATCTAGCCATCTACTTCTCATTAAGGAAACTATGCAAAACATCATTATATCATTCAGGCCTTTGCGCTTTTGTTATGACAAATTTATAACAAAAGCGAATTTTAAATAAACAAGAACGTAAACCATTACGAGAGCCTTAACCTACATTTCCAAATGATTACAAAGGAATGTCACGAAGTAGCAAAACATTGTTCGGATAATGAAGGTTTACCGCGGAGCCGAGGCAGGTCGTTGAACGACCTAGCTCTGCGCCCGCGACGCCATGGAACCGACCCAAAGGTAGATTACGATGTCACAAGTGACGTCGGTTCTCGTCACAGTCCTCTTATTTATATATTTAAAAGTTCACCTCCTTAATCTATTTTATGATTAGACCGTGACTAACAAATCGCGAAATATTTTGATAATAATTTTCATCGTAATTTTATCTAAATATCACAGGTTCGAACGTTGCCCAGACTCACATACAATTGCTACTTATACGGATCGATCGGGCAGAGCCGGATAGAGCACAGTACTGGTACTCGACGACATGTCATACCGGACGTGTCAGTCATATCCGAGTGGTAACAATTACTTACGCGCGAGTGCTCGCTTTACTGTAGGACATAGACCAGTTTCGATTTTGCCAAACTCTCACTTACGCCGCATTCGTATCTCGCGTATGCGTTCGCTTCATTACCGACAAATTGGCAGCCAACAAAAAATATTATTTTCACTATTCGCCGACGTTTCTAATAATCAAATCTAGGCCAACGGAAACTTACGCCACCGATTCGCTGAAAGCACTTCGATGGCCAGGCCGTACCAGGATCCGAGCGACCGCCGTCTCCGCGTGCGTCAGCGCCGCTTTTTATACATCGATTATAATTGGCAATGCAACGTCGGTTAGCATTCGTTTTAAACGCGTAATTAGGATAAGCCGCTGACACGACGTGACATTAGACGGCGAAAATGCTTTGAATGACGGGCGCATTGGAGATTGTAGATAAAAAATACAACTGGAGAGAGAGTTATGTGTGCACCCACACGTTATGCTCTGTTGCAGTGATAATTGAAAGTGTCATCACGCCTTGCGCTTGAGCCTACATCATCACATAGAATTTGGGCCGAGTGGTTTTCGGGGTGCGGCCGGTCTACGGTGCGCGAGATGCAAAACTCATCTCACGGTGTTATCCAAAGGCCGAATGAATATGAACCGAGCGCTTAGGCTAGGGCTGATTCAAATTTCGTCGCAACTGGACACTTTCTAAAGAAACTGCAACGGCTTATAACTGTGACGGGACGGGGCCTTCCACTGAAACATGCGATAATAAGGCATAATTGCAAGCCACCTCTGTGCCTATATTTAGAAGCAAATACTCTGGATCTAGTCGCGCATGCGACTCGTTCAATTACGTAAAGCTGTTGAGCCATTTCTAATCTAAAAATAATCGTAGGCTCTAAGACATTGGCGCCAGTGGGACCGTGTGTGAAAGTAAGGATAATTAAACACTAATGCAACCCCATGTTTCAATAACACGTTTATTCAATGTTGAGCAATGTAGCTATTCTCTATATATATAAAATTCTCGTGTCACAATGTTCGTTCCCATACTCCTCCGAAACAGCTCGAACGATTCTTATGAATTTTTTTATGCATATTCAGAAAGTCTGCTAATCGGCTACTATCTATCTTTCAAACTCCTAAGTGACCCGTTAGAAACGTTTGCCGGGTCAGCTAGTGTTATTATAAATAAGTAATTAATTAACTACACGAGTGTTTCTCTCGTACAAAAGTTGTATCTGGATGTTTTAGGTATTTTGAGATTGTGAGATAACACACGAGAGACTGAGATGAGGCTCGCTAACCGCATTTTTGGGCGTACCGTTTGGACAATTTTGAAAAATAATGTGAGAAACACGTAGACATTAGAAACTTGTGGTTAAATATCGCGAATCGCCGTTGAAATTAATAGTAGCGCAAAACATCCGCGTGGCGAGCTAATACATCAGCGGCGCCAGCGCAGCTAATCGTTCGTCTGCGCGTGCTTTGCCTTTTTCCTCAACACTTATGGAAGGGAAGCTATAATTTGCCCGGCGACGAGGTGGAGTGTTTTAATTGCTACTTGAAAAAAGTCAAGAACCGCCTCCGACTAAATACATAGATACAATAAACAAATATTCAAACAAACGATAAACTTGCTTTTTAGTTTGTCATTTCTTTGGCCGAGTTTCTCAGACGCGAGCTAAGTCCGAGTGTGACTCGTTCGTACGCGACACATCGCCTATAATGACCCTAATTGCATGTGATGTCGGCCACTGCTCTCTCTCAGATCAAACTCAGAGGGCCTACAGCCCCATTTAACTAGTACATTGTCCGCTTTATGCGTCGGTCTTATGCAATAAGCTGAACCGACTTATTAATTGTATTCGGGGGATTAAACTCAAATCCGAGAATCCCAAACGTTTCGTGAAAGGTCCGCATTATAAATTCATTTCCATTATGTAATATCAAATAAACAGCAAAGCATCCGACATAAACAAATGCGTGTATCGTTCCAACAAGCGAAGCGATAGCTCTGTCGAATTTATCGGTAGGCAATGATACATTTTTAATTAATCAGTGGTGTGACAAATTAATGGTAAAACGATATTCGAGTTTAAGCACTACGGTTAAGGGCCACTACTGGGTAGCGTACTTAACAAACTGCCTCCTAGAAATCAATTGTTTAGTTTGTCTAAGTGAAAACCACAAGACGTTACCGCTTATGCGGCACAAGCATTCTGCGTTACACTATAATAGACATTAGTAGGCCGCTGAACTCGCATCCTGTGTCCGTCTTCTCCCGTCTGCGTCGGGCCGCAGACTTAACTAGGAAATACGGGTTTTTAGAAGCCGTTAGCGGCACGGCCCGGTGTCATCGGCCAGGTCAAACCTTATGACCAACATCACGGCGAGTAGAAATCTCTTTGATGTTTCGACTTCAGGCCAGACTCGAAGCGTAACAATTGCGACCACGATTCAAAAGATCGAATTCATAATCAGCCTCGCGAAAGAAATTAACATAATCTGCGGGCTATAATCTTTCAATTGCGCCCCCATACTCGTTCGATATTTCTAGGACACGATTCAGGAATCTTTCATAAACTAATATGGCGACATTAAGATAACTGAGCGCGTTGGAGCCATAAAGGGCCACCTTGTAATCGCCTCTAATATTTTCTTGCATTATCGTACATTTTTATTATCACCATAAAAGCGTTATTACGGATAATTTGCGCCGATGAATAAATTAGTAATATCTGTCAATGCATGTGTCCGAAGGGGCCTAGTAATTAGCGTGTGAGAGCTTCACGGGCACAATAAACCATGCCAACGTTGATGACTTCAAATCTCGATTATTAGGAAATAACAAATGCAAAGCTAGACAATAATGATATTTTATTTCATCATGTATTTATCTATCATGTGTTTCCACGTATTTACAAACACGAATAATTCTAAGAACTTGAAGTTCTATGTAATTATATTTAAATTTAAGCCTAAGAGGCCGTTAAGCAAGCGACAGTGGCCGCTAATAGTTACGCCTATACGTACGAAAGCTAGATTTACAAATTGAAATAGCAGGCTTTAATATTTGCCTAACAATTTCCTTGTTTATGAAAGAACCGTACTCCCATCCACCTGTAATCCCATCCTTTGTTAGAACCTATGATGTGCCCACTTAGCAACTTAGTTTCAACTATAAATATCTAGTCAAGTCTCAAACTAGCAAATTAAATTTTGTCCTGTGTTGTACATATTTCATTTGTCCTCAGCGAAACTAAGCAATGGTCCAATTGAATCGCCTGCATTTGTTGCGATTTGCACTGTTCATTAAGCGCTCGACGAAATACGATATTTTAATTATTTGAAGGTAAACGTGATATCCATTTACAAGTTAAAGGTCACATCGGAAGTTAATTTTTACATTTATTATGATTTTTTTTACTATTAATTTTTTTTTTTACAACAATCCGGTCGAAACGAAATATAAATACTACTTAACGCCTATCTAACAATTAGAGCCATTGCGCATTGACGCGTCCAGTTTACTGCACGCTACTATTTATTTTAAAAATGATCAAATATGTATTTTAATCGAAAGAAACAGAAAGATTCCCTTAAACTATAACCATTTATTATTATTTATATTGCCTCTAATAAGAAGCACCACAATTTGTATGAGACCTGTATGAGATCTTACAACCCTACATGATCCTTTTAAGTTTATAAAATATTAGGAAAAAAATGTTCAGCAACAAACTCATAACTTCAATTGAAGCGCTAAAGAGACAAAATCGACAAAGCGTTTCCGTCATAGCCATCTCCGTGCCTATTATCACTTCCGGAAGTGATACGAGGACGCTACTCTTGTTTGAATACAACAAATCACTATTCGTCGCACTTGACTTCCCAATTTTATGCACAGTGTGTACATGTCGTGGCCAGATCTTAAAATTGATAACTATTTCATTACATAGAAAACAATACAATATGCTCAATCAGATATAATATATTTTGGCTGTTCCCCGCGGTTTCGTCATATATTATGTATAAGCACGCGTGGTATTTGACCATTATTTTGTTGCGGGTTTATCTTTAAACTAAGATAAATCCCATCATAGAGCATGGCATGGAGTTGGCCTTTCGAACGTGCGACCCTCAACCCTGGGATCATAAGTTCTAACCGCGGCATGGCACTAATGCACTCTTCATTGTATGTGCGTAAGTAGATCTTAGACCCAAAAATCGATTACCTATGACAAATCCAAATAACCACGAAACAGATACAGAAATCTCAGGCCTTACAGCGTTGAAGGGTTGAAGCTCAATTGGAAGATATTAATTCATATACCTATTTATATATATATACAATAATGGGGAAGGTGGTAGGGAAATGGTTTCAATGGTTTCGTTTAGAGATTCTAAATTCAACGGCCTGGCTAAACGGTGACACCTAGCAGGATTTCGTCTGCGGTTTAAGGTCAAGAACTGGTAGTTCTAAGACCCAATCCAAGCAAGTAATTTGTTACATTTAAAACATAACAAACCGGCACTATACTGAAAATATGTAAGAATGGTTTTCTTCTTCCACTTACACAGGTAACGGGTACACAGTAGGAAATATTAAACTTAAAACTTTTCTAATCTAATATTAAACTTAATACTTGGAATGGGAGCGTTTAATTTAATTAGACTTAGTTTGTTTGAAACTTCTTTGAACAGCTAAAATTTCAATTTACCTGAATATTCAATGTTGGCATTGTGATTATTTATAAGGTTGCACAGAAGTTATTTCATGGGGAATGGAGTATTATTAATAATAAAAAATTATTGTGTATTCTGTTCCAAAATTCTTGCACTCTTCATAAATAATTTAGACTTACAGTGCAATTGTAAAAAACAATTCACTTAGACAATAGAGTTTTGTTTTGTTTACTAAAGAGAATTAACACACCTCACAGAGAAACTCTCAATTTAAACAATTTATATGTCAGCCACAATCTCTGAGACCAAGAGAAATAAATATAAAAATTTACGCCATTCCTATGACTAAATACTTAGGCTAACAATAATTCAACTTTCTAAAAAGTGTACTAGGGAATACAACTGTCATACTAAGATAAATTAGTTAGCAGAAGTTTTACTATCACATACATCTAGGTCATCAGACAGGATTAAAATAAAATAAATTGCTACTATTTATTTTGTTACCAGACTCTTCCTTTTACCTCTACCACACATTTTCAGTTTCGGCCTGACTACCATAAAATATAATACAAAAACTATAATGAAATAAACAAATTAGTAACTTATTTTGATTTTCTTTTATTTAGATGGTAAACTTATGGTTAAGTGCACTTAGCACAAACCTGCTATACAGATGATACATATTTAGAGTATTTTTTTAAGAATTCTGTTGCATTAAAAGTTGTGTCTGCTATAATTAATAATTGAAATTTATAGAATTAGGTTCCCCTTTCTATTTACATACACAGTGTACTGTGTGAATGCATTGTAATGTGTGCATACCAGTTATGCTTTCACTTCATATGAATCATGTTTCCTTTCAATATCTGACCAATGTGTTCTTTAAATTTGACACAACACTTAAAAAGAAATACTTGATAAGGCAACTCACAATAGTGATTGGGTATTCCAATAGTAAAACGCATAATTGTTACAGGTTGATAAGTAGTCATTCTGTAATGCTTCACTATGTAAACCACATCATAATTATTAGATTGAAATCTACATCCATTATAGGTTTTAAGATATCTACATGTTAAACCTGTTAAGATTGCATAAACATTAAAATTATACTCACGGCTCGGCTTCTATCGACTGCAAACGAGCGACATAGTTTGAGGGAATGTAACCTTCTTGTTTAGTTTTCTTGCTTCTGGCTAACCACCAGTCACCTTGTGTATCATTTAGAATTTCTAAATGTTCACCCTTTCTAAAACTAAGGTCCTCATCGGTTCTGGCATCGTAGTCGTAAAGGGCAACAAATATTCGGGTGGGAACGACCTCGCTAGTATCAGGGCCCTGATTCACAACAGATCTTATCGGATCCGGAGGAGGAGTAGGCACCGGTGTTTGAAATTGTCTTGGATCCTCTTCATGGGTATTCACCCGTTCATTTTTGTTTTTAGAATCCTTTTCTCCTGCACTACTAAAACAGTTCCCCATTTTCTCTTTACAAGGTGAGGCTCGTGCCACTTGTTTTACGTCAAATCACACACTTGTATGATCCTAAATATACGATTAAAACTATTACGTCCATAAACATTTTATTATGTCACTTAAGAGTCAAAAAATACAAATGGGAAACATATTTTCAACATAAACAAAGAATGCAGTTTCCCGACAAGACATAACTATAGGCCGCCATTTTAATATACCATAGACAAGATATTACATTTCTATGCAATGTCTTGGTGACAATTCACATTATCAATCAATCAAAAACTATAAAAAAAAAACTAAATTGTAAATATGTATTTTTCAAATTTTCGTTTTTAATATTTTCGTAAAATTAATCTATAAAAACTTTATGTCCAGTGCTGTTTGTGTCAAGGGTAAACGACGTTTTAATAATTTACCGATTGCAATAGTAGTATAAGGAAAAAGTTTAACTAATTTTAACGACCTCTCTGTTAACATATGAAAACTGATAACTTAAAAGGAACCCGTTAAAATTAGCAGCAAAATGAAAATGATTAAGAAGCGGTACGCATTGTCGTGAATAGATGGCGCTGAAATCTCAAAAGTTTTTCACGCCCTATTGACGCTGTTAACTAGCACCATTCTAAGATCTCCTAATGTATAGTTTGATTTTACACCGATGATACCATTCTTTATATGTACCACCTATAAGACTAACATAATATCGATCGCTTTGATTCGTCCAATTATCGCCCAATAGATGTGACCTCTGTGTTCACCAAAATAATGGAAACCATTAATAACGGCCACCTCCTCAGGTACCACCGACAACGAGCCATATCGGTATGGCTTTCATCGTGATCGCTCAGCGGTGTTTCTGTTTATCTTAGGTGCTAACGTGTATTTTAGATAATTCGAAAGCCTTCGATCGGGTGTGGTATAAAGCGCTTCTCTAGAAGCTTCTAGTCTATGGGATCCCCGAGAGAAAAAAAAGGTAAGTGGTTCCGGAAATGAGAAATAAAGATAAATCCCGACAATAGCGTGACAGTTCACTTTGATAGGGGCGACTTCGCTCGCAATCTGGAAAAATATCGTCTCACGAAAGAGGAAGAACTATACGGGCAAACTCTCTCGTTGCAATGTCTGTGAGCACCTGCGACCATTAAAACATTTTAAATAAGCATTGTATTTAAATAAAAGTTATGAATAAATAAGAAAGAACCAAACGTTTCACATATAACAGTAAGGAGTGATGAAATAGGAAATCTTACATTGTTGTGGGAACAACACGCAAACACACACATATAAATGTGAATCAAAGGAACGTATGGCCAGCCATGGGCCCCTTTAGTATAGACGCTAGCCATAGTCTTCACGCATTGCGCACGCGTTTCCACCGACAGTATGCACTCCAGATGCTATTCACGAAAATTCCGACCGGTGCGCCAGAAATATACTTACGGAACAGATCTCCAACATGGCCTGGAGCTCACCACAATAGCCGTTGAAGTGGACTCCAAATGCTACTTTGACAAGGCCAACCCATCCCCACCAGTTGATGCGTTTACTATTACCCCTTCCAGACAACAAAGACCCGTAGGAGGCTTCGACACGTGCTATCGGATCTGGATGATTTTATTACCATAGCTAATCACAAATTATTGCAAGCCGCCCGCGCGGCAAAATCACTTTGGTAAAACCCGCGTTCACCGAGGAAGTCAGAGCTACGGTATCCCTGCATAACCGACAGCGAAATTCCATTCTTAAAAAAATCAATTTCTGTAAATTTCTGTTAAATTTTCTTGAAGTTGAGTACCTTACTAAGCAATTCAATTATTCCTCAACTTAAGAGACGTCGGTCGTTCCTATCAACTGTGATCTATTAATAGTTCAACACTGTCACAATGGAGTTACTTATTCCATACGGAGAGTGAGAAGCATTCTATGTTAATATGATGAACATGACTAAGGATTGATTACTACGCTATTTTAATATGTAAAAGGATAATTTTATTTATGTAGATAGGGTTGAACAAACTCGCACACCCTGATCTATAACTAGCTTATCTTTATCAATTACCTACTGCCTACCTATAAAAGGGATAAAATGTTTCTATATAGTGTTTTGTCTACAAGATCACATCATTTCAAACTACGCAATAATAGCATTACATTAACTTGCGCGTTTCTAAATATGTTTAGGATTTTTATAAATATATAAATGCCTCTGTTTGGTTTCTATCGAGTCTCGATTCTATAAAGGCTTTGATTTTGTTGAACTACAACATTTGCAACTGTTGTGTAGTAATAATAGTGAAATGGTGTGTAAGGAATAATGTTGCTAATCACAAATGAAAACCATGTTTTTGATAAATTAAGATGCAACAGCTATATTTTGCGACCGCTGTTGGTTTTAATATAGAATGCATATGAGTCGTAATCGCAATCTGACAATTTTTATATTGATGTGGAGGCGAGCGAGCATTTATTTCACATTAAAATAAATTAAATATTACCCAAAAATTCAGTATCCACGTTCAGCTACTATTTGCGGTGTGTGCGACCCTTTCATATGTAGTCGCGGTGCTTTCCAGTCTTTTTCTGTTAGAGGCTGGAAAAACTGTTTCTAATGATTAGAACGACGTAAATTATACACATTTTAATTTTAAATACATATAAACATATCTGAAATAGAATAAACGCATTAAACATTGAAGATAAAGGCAGTTGCTGTCCGTTGGGTACGCGAAGGCCTCACTCCGCAGTAGTCGACACTCGTCCACTCAGCACTTCAGCAGTCAGTACTAACTCGGCGTTCGACTAGACTAGCCAACTCGGTGCGCGCCAAATAAAATTAAAATAATGTTCGCTTAGGATTCTTCAAATATAAATAAAGTCCGTAAGTTTGCTTTGATAAAACAGTGTTCTTGTTGAATCGAGATAAACATCCGTAAGTCTTTTTATCTTTTTACCATTATCACTTTTTGTATACACAGAACGTTTGGCAGTCTATATTTTTGTGCGGTTCCATAAATATTTACTTGTATCGTTTGCTACTCTGATAGATGATAATTAAACAATGTGTAGACTTACGTTTAATGAAAACGCTGAAAATATTAACTTGATTTGCAAGTCTTATTTAGTATAAAGGTAATTAAAATATCCACGCCGTTCAAAGGTTTATTCAAAATCATAAACCATTAATAAACCTAAATACTCTTCCCTAAAAAAAGGTTTCCACGATATTGTTTCGAGGCGTTACTTCTGTAACAATGTTTGTGTGTTTCTTAATAGAAACATCGTCTATTAATAAGAGCAAACAACGGAAATTTAATGGCATTTTTCACATAAAATTTTAATAGAGAACCTTGAACCACCGGCCGAATAACAAAACGCCGCAACGTTTGACTCTCCATTTTACTCTTTACTTTCACAAATGCAGTCGGAATCTTTTTAATAGAAATTCTAAATTTATAATAAAATTTTCAGAGACAGGAACTTTATAATATAAATATACTTGCTGCCCCCGCGAACTTCGTTTCTCCTTAATGTGATTTTACTTAGCCTACCTTTTTAGTACATACCAACATGGAACATTTTAACATAATATGCTACCCCAGAGACTGTTCGGTTTTCCGGAATGAAAACTTTTTAGGTTTTTCTGTGAATGTTTCTCTCTATAAACCTCAGAGTTCAAGTCATAAGATTTTAAATAACAAATTAAAAATAGTCGTAGAGATCGTCTAATAGATCGTAGAGGCATGAAAATTAAGGGTTGTATGTATAAATTTCTTATCTAATAAAAATTTAGGGGTGGACCCACTCTTATCATAGGGGTTTGAAAGATAGATAGTAGCCGATTCTCAGACTTACTGAATATGCATAAACAATTTCGGAGGAGTATGGGAACGAACATTGTGACACGAGAATTTTATATATTAGATATCGATCGATAAATAGACTATCCAATACAAAACAAATATAAATATAGATGCGACATAGTAAAAAAAAATATATCTTATTTTATAAGTAATCATTTACATTTTTAGGAAGGCACGCGATTTATGAAAGAAAGAATTCGTCGTTCATCGCAGCGGGACATAGTGTAATAAGTAGAAAAATGCTCTTTAACACAATGCATCAATCAAACGGTCCTTTCTTTGTGGTTCTTTTACGAGTTGTTATTTAAACATCTACATCCGTAGGACACAATGCAACTTCATTTAACTTACATTCAGGTCCAAACTACCTACTTTACATGTATTATACACTCGATCTAACCACCGGAAATATGAAACTTTTATTCTACTTTTTATACGAAAATCTAAACATGATAATGCAAAGGAAAGTAATTAGCACTCTGACGTCACGTCACATGACGTCTGAAATTATTTTACTCCATTTGAAAAGCTTTTCGACTCTCGGGTAGTTGATCGAAGAAGAGTAATAACTTCGGGTTTTTGAATAATAAATTCCTACGAATCAAACGAATAGTAGATATATTTGGGGTGCGTTCTTATTGTTATTGGAATAACCTGTGAAGTTCCAAGATAAAAAGATCTACCCGTGTACCGTGTATTGGAACTCCCAAACTGTATGGGCTTTGCACTCAAATCGCATAATATGTATCTGGGCAAAGCCTTTAAGCAAAAAGGAGTTTGTAGTGACACCTACAATCTACGGCTGCAATCATTGCGATGACATCATAGCCTGAACGCGAATGAAATTATTCCAACCAATCAGGATATCTACAACTTCTCGACCGTAGCCACAAAGGTCAGCCACGACCTGGCCGGCTGGAGCTCCCTACCATAGTCCAAGTTGGCGCTTACACGCCACTTCGACAAGGCTAAACATCATCTCATCCCAATTTTTGTCTGAGGTTCGTAAAAGCATCAATTATTACGTCTTACCGACAAAAAAGGCCCGTAACAGGTCTAACGACACTTTATTTAATATGCCAATAGCAGCACAGCGTGGTCAGATTAGGGTTTAAACCGTCTTCACCCAGACAGGCGGGGTCCTTTATTTCGAACTGCGCCAGTTATTTATAATTAGTATTTCGTACGTTCCGTCCTGCCCTTCAAGCGATTGACCACCCCGTGGTGGCTCAATCCGAGGTCCGAGTCACGCAGAAGATGCTCTTGCGGTAGTCGCGGGAGAGCCCATTCCGTGGAGCTACGCTCGCCAAAACAGCCCGAGCTGAGCTGTCAAGGCCTCTCAGGCTAACAGCGAGATCTATTCAAAGATAAAAATAGTCACTAAAGCCTTCTGGCTCGCCAATCAGTAGTTCGACGGATCGAGTGATTTCATATATTGACTGTTTGACCTTATTATATAAATATCGTATAGTATCCTCCGAACGAAACTTTATTGTTACTAAAGTTCTTATTATATCAATTCTTGATATAATTAAAATTTAAATGAATGGCAATGGTCGAAGGACCGCAATACTTTACTATTTTTTAGCTCTACCGCTCAAACGTCAATTTCACCTGTCAATCAGACTAACCCTACCTGGGTATAATTGACGTCGTATAAATATTTCACTGAAATAGTGTGACAAAATAACTTCGAACGAAAAATAATGGCATACATACTTCCGGCTTATATAAATAGAAGAAAGTATATTGTTGTTAATACAACTATAAAGATAAGATTGTTATCAATATTTCTCTCACTCACTCTTAACCTGTATCTTATGTACCTGAAAACAGACGATATATTAACGCACTAAGTACGTATAGTTTCTAAGTCTAGTCAAGAATTAGCCAATTAATCTTAAAATAATTATACTAAGAATATAATGTATTAATCTCCTATCTTTGAATTAGTACTTTTCTGAGTTATTTTTGATATCCACATTTCATAAACTCATCCTTGACTTGATATTAATATTTATGTAGCCCAGTGTTGATTTACAGGTTTCTTTTTTATCTTTCGTCATCTACAGTAGAAGCTGTCAGTCATTATAATACAAAACAAACATTTAGTTAACCGTCAGTTCATTATACGTTTAAATTTGAAGGCGTTTATTATATACGTCATTTTCAAAGTAGATCATTATGGAAATGTAGCCTCAGGTCTAGGCAACAAAATTTACTTTTACCGAAATTGGTAACATTTTCTGCTCTACACTGCTATCAATAATTTTTTTCGTTAATTGAACATTAAAGCGCCGGGGCACGGAAATATGTTTTACTTAATTTTGATAGTAATAAATGATAATAATAGAGTAAAATTAATTTTATTTGTGGTGACCGTATTAATCAAAGGTCATGACACATGTGTTGTGTTACGCGATACCTTCGCACGTGTTGGGACAGTCGTTATATATTATTATGATTTATTCTAATTACAGCAATTTGTTATTCAAATTAATTATTGGCTACAGAATTAAAAACATAAATTTAATTAAAATGTCACGTAAATATACTTTTTCTTGGACATTGAAAAACGTAGCAAATATAGCGTCATTTTATAAAAGTCTATTCCACGAGTTACTTAACCTAACCTTTGTTAATTTACATACAATAATTATTATAGTAAATTTGAATTATTACACATTTATTTGGTTTCATTAATAAACGTAAGCTGATAATAAAATAAAATAATATAAATAATTACCTCACGACTCTGCAGTGGTGTATTGAAGGGCGTCCAATGGAATATAGGATTCTGTACGTTGTTAGGTAAACAAATTTTCTAAAAAAGAATCTTTACTTGGCTTAGCCCGATAACTTAATACCGTATTATTTGGTCGTAGACACAATAAGCTATTGGTGTAACTGGAATGTGAATGCGACTAGATTAAATTGAACAACAAATAATTCACTGACGTGTACTCTGGACAGTAGCCCGTGACAGCAATTAATGGATACTGTAGGAGCCGTGTATGCTCTCGAATGGCAGATCACAGGAATGTGGGTCAATCTGAGGGGATTCCGATGAATATCTATCTGAGCTGAAGGAAAACGGACCGTGATGAATTGATATTGCTTTCTATCAGCTAATGCCTCGTCCTAATGTTTTATTAAAACTGTCTTGTAACTGACTGACTAATAACAGCTATGATTTGAACAATAATTGTAACCTGTGTACTAATATTACGACATAAAGGTAGTTTGCCTGAAATCTTTAGAAAATGTCCAATGGGAAACTCCTAACACTTACACTTTTGCTTTTTTCTAGGCTTTACCATAGCTACCATGCTACAGAATTTCCGTTATACAATTAATAAAAATTCATATGCAGATATACCACACTGAAAAGTGATCAAAGCTTTGCTTTATACCTTTCGGAATAATAAATCATTTTCATGATATTGTCATTCATTTCATGTGTTAGTGCTGCCGTAACTAGTGTATTTGTTTATGTATTAAATGAAAAACATCATAGTGAATGGGAGACGCTGTCAAAACGGTTGGCGCCTCAATGACGAACCACAGATGTTTGAATCTCGTCAACAGTTCATTTGCATATTACATGCGTAAACTTTAATTCGCCAATCCTCTCATATGACAAGGCTAACGTGCAAACATAAATAGAAAAATTAAACGAATTAACATAAACCATACGGCACCTACGATTACATAATATTTATTCATCTGATAAAACGTGGATATTCCTAAAGAAAACAGGCAATGAAAAGCTTCAAAGGTTTTTAAAACGTTGTTCAATAAATAAAATTATATTCATCTCACGGATAGCAGCTGAAAGTTACTAAATAGGTAACTTGTTATATTACTTACATAAAATAATGTTTTATTTTAAGAAGGAAACGACAGAGTATCTTTTAGAAAAGAGACCTTCCTTTTTCTATTATTGTTGATATATTATATATTTGATCTTATATTGTTTTGTGAACTGTCTAAAGAGGAAGTGGAAATTGAAAAATATTAATAATGTCTCGCATTCAGCTCGCAGCACGTTTTGCGAAGGGTTTCAATAAAAGAGAAATGCCAGAGAACATGTCGGGTTTCCGACTTTTCTATTAAAATAGGTAAAAGCACGAGTATACTTAATGTACTCGTTTGCAATACAATGTTTTCGTAACGTGTATATAAACCGACGAGAGAGATATTAGTCTGCCCTGATTGGTAGTCCAGATAATCTTGCTCTACTAACTACTATTGTTACAGGAATTCAATCAGTCAAGGTAAAAATACTGTAAAAGTTAATTAAACAGTTGATTCCGGTAAATTCAAAGTACTTATCTGAAATGGTTTAGTTAAAAGCAATAAGCTTTTAGTCTCATTCAAGTATTTCGAGAAACTATTCATTCGTTATACTGAAAGCTTCCCGTTTCATCTGGATTGAATTCACTCTGGATTAAATACAGATAAATGTTTTATCTTGGTTTAAAATTTATAATGTAATTGTATGTTAGAAAATCAACCTATGAATTCTTATTCGAATTTAAATCAATATTATGCTTAACATAACACGGACTGCTCGTCTTATTTATAACTATGTAGTAAAGTTATTTTAAAAGTTCATTGTTCGAGCATTTCCTTTTAAGTCACACGTTTGATTTTCACAAAAGCAATATTATGTAAACAAAGTTAGATTCTCGGCACGAAGAACACTGATGAATACAAACGATTCGGATTCAATAGAAGCCACATGACCGCAGCTGCGATATTGTAATTAATCTCTCGTTATTTAAGCTATACATAATAACACATTTGAACATTCGTCTATGTCGTGATTAACAGGCTTAGCATTTAATGTGACTTATCATGTAAATATGTATAAGTATTTCCTATTAATTAACTTTGACAAATTTTGAATGCAATATGCAATTAATCTTCGGTTCATTATTTGTTTTTGTTCAAAGCTAGAAGCTGCTTTTGAATAATTTTATTCTTTTCTTTTAGAACCTGAAGGAAACATGGTTTGCACTGTTTCTCTCGAATTATCGCGAAGACATGGAGATGCAGACAATTGATTGAATTAACTCTGAAAAGCGATCCCTTCCCCAATGCTAGGGGCCGAACACCACCATGTTAGCAGACGATGATTCTCCTAAATACAACTTGAGCTATATAGAGTCTAACGACAGCTACACTGCGCTGGACCACACCAAATTGATATCCTTACTCAAGCTCAATGGGACGAATCAAAGCGACAATATCGGGGAGTTCCTCAGGGTCCTGGAGAACCTCCGAAGCAAGTTCAACATATCCGTAGTGAAGGAATGCGATCGGACACATTATTGCTCGGGAGAATTCCGAGACATGATTCTGGCCTATAATAGTATACATGGATATGTTAGCCTATTGGTAAGTTTTTGATCCAATAGGAAATATGTATCTGCTATTCGCTTTCCTTTTTGCTTTCCTAATGATCTGTAGACTCGTAAGGGACAACCAATTTCTGAAATTCGTACATAGTATCGCATAAGCTTTTGCTAAGAAAACCTAAAACCACATTTCAATAATAATAGATATAAAAGAGTGAATGCTGTGCTGTCTCACAACTCAAAATCAAATTGTGTAAGTGAGAAAGACACATAACTCTCGTGCGGTTTCTAAGTGTAAGCTATTAATTAATTCGAGTGAAAGTTAACCCTGCTCTTCCCCAGATATGTCTATTCGGGAGTTTGGCAAATGCATTGAACGTCGCTGTATTAACGCGACGTGACCTGGCCGGGGCTCCAATTAACCGTCTGCTGAAGTGGTTGGCAGTCGCCGATGTCTTTGTTATGCTTGAATATGTGCCATTCGCTATATATCGATATTTGGTAAGATATTATGTACGTTTGAAAATCTGATCATTTTTCAAGAAAGAGGAGAGTACTGATTTAAAAAAAAATGCTTCAACTGCTCGATGCAGCTGTTCCCAGGTCAAGAAGACCGACCTTACTCCTGGGCCGTCTACATGCTCTTTCACATGCACTTTACTCAAATCTTGCACACAGCATCGATTCTGCTCACTCTCTCGCTGGCCATCTGGAGATATATTGCCATCAAGTAAGTGTCGGTTAGCTTTTTTAGAATAATAGAAACAAAGGTACGTGTGTCATCACAACATGGTATATCGACCTGGATAACCATTGAAATAACAATAATATAACCAAGTTTGATTTTCATGATTAATTGTCACTGTTCCGCTGTTCCACTTCAATTATAATTAATATGCGAAACAAGTTCTTACCGCACCAAAAGGTTAATTTAACTTATTTTCTCACTATTGTTAACCGAGGCTGAATCCACTTAAATCAGCTAAATTGTATTAATATCAATTGACATAGGATTAATTGTTGTTATAAATTTATATGAATATATTTACCTTTCTTGTTTATTCAAAGCATTGGTATTCATCAACCATTTACGGTGTTTGTTTCCAGATATCCATCTTATGGCTCATCGTTATGCACTGACCGCCGCTGTTCCATCGCAATCGGCGTAAGCTTCTTATTGCCACCGATGTTATGTATTCCGTCATATTTCGTAAGTACGAAACACACTCTTGCATATTATGGTAATATTAGCGTTCTGTTCGTAAAAAGTTCTCATTTATTATCTCGTCTTCGGTCGACACTTAGAATACCTACCCCGTTGCTTAGATTGCATCGTGTATTTCTGTTGGACTTATTTGCACAAGAATAAAAGCAACTAAAACGTGCAATAGAAACTCACTTCTCTATTAAATTAAGTTTCTCGTATTACGCGACCGAGATACAAAGTGACCAACTAATTTGCATACGAGCTTAACAAGCAATTATTCAGCTATTTAGCAGTTGATTCAATTAAGGTTTAACAGCAAATCTTCTTTTATTTTAACAGTTTATACCGGTGTGTACAGCAAATTTGAAGTTATTTGCGCTTAATATCTCACTAACGCAATTTTTTGCAGGAAATAATAATTAACGCTTGAAGCTCGGTTTATGTGCCAAGGCTGTTCGCTCACACCTTAAATAAATCGATTTCTCAGTGACTACAAGTAGAAGTCATCATTATTGTCTTTGACAGAGGGCAAATATCGCAATTTCATAAATCTCTCTCTTCATTTACAGGTGTTCACTATTCATCAAGACTACGCATTAGACCATCGCCCTTCCAAAGTATACTTCGTAGACTCCAATTACGACGGGCGACTTTATCAGACGAATTTCTGGGTCCACGCTGTCGTGATTAAGCTCCTTCCTTGTGCGATCCTGACAGTGATCAGTGCGTGGCTTATCCGGGTATTGTATAGAGCCAATAACAGAAAGAGGGCTCTGAAGGGATATAATGCGTGCCCGGCCTCGACTGCCGTCAACGGCAACGGGAATGTGTTTTCGAGAAAATCCACAAAAAGGTCGAAAGCGGAGCGACGTACAGACAGGACGACAAAAATGCTAGTAGCGGTTCTCCTTCTATTTCTATTGACCGAGTTCCCGCAAGGGATTTTAGGTAAGAGCTAATTAGTTAAGTGCACCCAATAATAGCCTCTCGCCGAGGAAATTGCTTCCGGGGCTATTTATTGTCCGAGGAAATATTTTTAGAACTATTTTAATTATGTGATAACTCTGGGAATTTGTTAATAATATGATGACACGTCTTGCTTTTAATGAGAGGTAAAGTTACATTAACAAAATTGTAATATGCCTTTACCACAACTATAAAAGTACTTCTTATCTTGAGAATTAGAAAAGTCGCTCCTATTGACACTAAACATTGTTTCAGGACTAATGAGCGGTGCGCTGGGGAGGTGTTTCTTCAAACAGTGTTACGACCTGTTCGGTGAACTCATGGACGCCTTGGCTCTCTTAAACGGAGCGATCAACTTCATATTATACTGCTCTATGTCGAAACAGTTCAGGACTACTTTTAGACAGATTATGAGGGCTCGGTTCGCCCCCACCCCGAGGGCGAGCTCCCATACTGAGTTGCAAAGCACATATGTATAAATGTTTATTCATGAAAACGGCTGGTTTCATTAAAAAAAATGTATACAGCGAAAAATAATTATTTAAAAATTCTGTGAAAAGTGAAGCCGTTAGCACAAAGGCATCATTTCATTAAAATTTGAGCAAATCTGATCTAACAATTTTTATTCGTATATTAATATATTCAATATTTAAAAATTAATTAATTTTAATTAATATAATTTAAAATTATATAAATTAATTTTTAAGCCCTTCAAGTTCATAAAGGCTTATAGGCTTAGTCGAACGGCATTTGTAAGTATTTTACGTCTGGGTTAAATTATTATTATTCAAGCTTTTGATAGGCGCCGTAACTAACCTGGTTAACGCGAACAGAGAAAGAATTTAACTATGAAAACTGAACCTATGGAACTTTAGCTTTGTCGCTTTTATTGTCGCCACACGTGTAAGAGAATGGGATTTCTACACTACACGTTTGGAGTGACTTAAAAGGACTGACTATAAAGCCACAATAAAACTAACATAAAATTAATAAAATCATCGGATTATTTATTATTTACATAAAATACATTAAGTTAGATATAAAATATAAAGGTGGGAACTGACCAAAGTTACGAGGTGTAATGTAGCATTCGCATCGAGCGTGTTACGCATCGAGCATGTTACGCTGTGTTCTAAAATCGGCGTAACATGCTCGTCAAAACTCTGTGCTCCACTTTCGCCGCCAGTGTTCACGAGATGTGATAGTGATAGTGTTGATATCTTTCATTCTATTTAATTATTGTTTCATCCAAATTAAGAAGAAGAAAAATTTTACTGGACATAAAACTAATTTAAAAACACAGGCGTATGAGGTGGTTTGTTATTGATTGCAATATTAAAGACCAAATGATTACTGGACAGTATAAAAACTTTGTACGCAGGTCTCGATTTTGAAGAACTGTTGAATTTAATTGAAGCAAAAGTACTTAAAAAAGACACAATTTATAGAAAATCATAATCATGATCACTCGCGACGTGCGACGCGTAATTACTGAACCGCGTAACAGTCAAAGGATTCGCCAAAAAACCGACAGCCGGGTGGAGCACTCAAAGCGAGCAACGAGCGGCTCGTTGCTCGCTGGTTTCCCCGTAACACGACGTACTGACTGCACGAATGCTCGCTGTGTAACATTACATTACATGTTACATTACACCTCGTAACGTTGGTCAGTTCCCACCTTAATAAGATTTTTATTTCATGAAGTGTAAATACTTAATGCAACGAGTAAACATACTTATGTGTAAATAATAATAATGAGTAATCATAGAATTAATGCACTGTTTAATATTACTCAATAAATGCTTTAATCACCACGTTGTTTTAATAAAATCAGTGGAGCTTCACTCATTGTTCTCAGATTTGTGCGTGTTTCGTTTAATTTTTTCTTAACAGGCAAGTAAGTGATCAGCCTTTCTTCTGTGCCTAACACAATATGCCGTCGAATTTTGACTGAACCGCATGCCGGTCTTCCTCACTTTGTCATGCGGACATGGAAATAAACGTCCGTTGATGCACAGGTGAGATTCGAAACTACAACCTCAGGGATGAGAGCCGTACGTATAAACTACTAGACCAACTGCTAACACTATATTATGTTTGCGAAAACAAGTACCTGTTAAGGCTTCAACAGCGCTTTGGGTATTTTTTTTTTTTAACTATCCTTCACTACTCGTTTTCGGAAGAAATTCTACGAGAATAATCGATCCGAAGTTTCAACCGCAACTTATGCAACGCACAATGGACTGGCCTGCGCTCAGTCATTCTATAATAATTAAAATAAAATCATAAAATCTAAAAATTATTTTAAATCATTCATCAATCACAATTAGCCCGGTCAATTTAGACATTCGAAGTTACATAAAGTCCCAACAAGCTGAATTTCTGTGAAATTGTTCAAAACATAATTATAAACAATGTCTAGAAGTTCCCCATCATTCCCGTGTAAGGAAAATTTTTTATCAAGGGCAAAGGTCAAAAAAATGAGTTTTTCGCGATTTTTTGCAAAACGGTAAGTTTTATCATAAAAGTACCTCAGACAAAAATTGTGGATCATTTAATTATCTATAAAAAATGTATCAATAGTTTTTTTCTTACGAGCCACCGTTTCTGAGATATAGCTATTCAAAAAGTTATAAAAGTTAAAATGATGCTGATGTATTGATTATTGAAACAGCAATAGAGCAATTCAATTTGACAAATACAACTATTGTTGTTGGTGAAGATGTTAACTTACTTGTTACTATATTAGATAATTAACATAATATGTACGTTATAATTATATGTTTTAGTTTTATAAACCTGACAAACTCGCTGAGTTGAGAGACATGTTGACAAAGAAAATACCTAATGAAATATATGTTTGTACCAAATGAACATTGCATGAAGACATCTTTTTCTATCCTGATGGCGTCATTCAAAGTAAATAAATTCCATTATTAGAATATTTTCAACATGGTTTATTATTGTTTGATAATATTTATTTATTTTAATTAATAAAAAAAGGCAGAGTAAAATAATTTATTCATGAACATAATAAGAAAAAGTTTAATTGTAATTAATACAAGTGATATAATATGATTCTTATTTATTGTAAAATGTATGCAACGACTTTTGTAGTTTTTACCTAAACTACAAATTCCAAATGAAGGTTCATGTGTGTCATTCTAATGTTTTATTACATAAATTAAATATATATGGAATAATCGTTAAAAATAATAAAAATTACCTATTAAGTCTTTACGATACGTATACTTATAACCACCGGCTTTTTTTTTTTTCGTTAGAATAGTTATAAATTTAAATATTCTGTTTTTTCATACTTAATTTCAATATTTTAATTGTTTCCTAGATTTATAAATTCATAATTGTTAATTTTAATTTTATTCTTTCTGGAAGGTATTTATGGTGGAGATTTGAAATTTGTACTGATTTTATTGTACATCTTGTTAAAATACTGTATATCTTCCTAAAAAAAATAAAAAAAAAAATAAAAAAAAATACTTAAAAAAATACTTAACTAAAAATTATAATAATACTAATAATTGCTATTATTTATTTATTTTCATAGGAAAGAGAGGTCCTGCAGTATTTAGGTTAATTTCTATCAAGAATACTAGATGGCGCTAGATGTTAAGTAAAACGCGATAGCGTTAGATGGCAAACACAACATAAGAGGTCACTG